>NC_030811.1:65023714-65323714 GCF_001704415.2 Capra hircus
GTTTTTGTGAAGTTTGCTCAGCGTTGAAATGTTCTTTTGAGGAATTTGTGAGGGAGAAAGTGGTCTTTCCCATCCTATTCCTCCGCCATCTTTCCCTCTCCCCCCGGGAATAGTTCTTACAGGGGAATTCAGAGTAAAAGAACATGAGATTTTGAATCACAACCTAACTCTTGACTCTGCCAGTTACTAATCACTTTTATATATCTTTGAAATTACATTTACTTTTTATTGTGGTAAATAACATAATGTAAAATTTATCATTTTAAATATTTTCAAGTGTACAGTTCAGTTAGTGTTAAGTACATCACATTTGTTGTGATGTAACTCCATCAGAACATCAGAAAAGTTCCTCCAGAACTTTTTCAAATCTGAAGTTCTATATCCATTAAATAGCAACTTTCCATTTCTTTCTCTTTTCAGCCACTAGTAATCACCATTCTATTGATACTTCCTGGGTCTATAAACTTGACTATTAAAATATGCTTAGTCTCTTAAGTACTCATAAATGTTAGTTCTTCCATTATTAAGACATAGTTATTAACATTTCAGGCAGCATGCAGACACATTATCATAATTACTACATTGATTATTTTGCAGTCTTTGGTATTTTCTCTTTTAATTATTTTTATCAGTTTTCTAAGCATGGAATTATACTTTAATTTAGGGGAGGGGGGATATCTGTTGCCCATCATTAAATAAAACACCAAATTTTAAAGAAAACATTGCATCATTAAACTAACATTTTGGGAGTGTCTGGAGAAGGAAGGGAAAAAGAATGGAGGTCTACAATAAATGATGATGTACTTGCATTTTTTCCCATTCACTCCATTTTTATCTAATCATTTACATTTAAAAGCTAAAGCTTCTCCAGAGATAGATCTTTGCTCCCGGTTTTTTCAGGTAGAGTTCTGCTATTTATACTGCATTGACTAAATGCAGGAGTGAAGAGAGGCACAAGGTAATTTAAAAGGAGTCAGCCCTGAAACCATTCTCCCAATTCTCCTCTTCTTGCTCCTCAGGTGACTACACATCTTAAGTTGTTTATGTTGCATTTCCTGAAATGAGGGTGTAGGAGGAAGTGATTTCCAGGAAAGATACCATTATAAATATGACTTTATAATTATTAGGCTGGCCCCATATTCCCTGGGCTCCTCTAAATTTCTTCTTTTTTCCCTTCGCTAGTATTCCAGCTCCCTAAGCCACTCTAGATCTGGTGCAAAAAACCTGGAAGTTCCTCTGATGATAGAAATTCAGCCTTGAAGTTTTCTTCAATCCCACAGACGGAGGAGCCTGGTGGGCTGCCATCCATGGGGTCGCGAAGAGTCGGACACGACTGTGCGACTTCACTTTCACGTTTCACTTTCACATTTCACTTTCATGCATTGGAGAAGGAAATGGCAACCCACTCCAGTATTCTTGCCTGGAGAATCCCAGGGGCGGCGGAGCCTGGTGGGCTGCTGTCTATGGGGTCGCACAGAGTCGGACACGACTGAGGTATGATATGTTTGTGATATGTTAAGAATAAGCAAGTGCATCACAGCTCAGGTGAGGCTTCCAGATACTACATTCCATGATTCTGATTAAGCAAAATCATGGATTATGATTTTCAGGCATGGTGGAAAGGCTAATTACATTGACTATGTCATCAGCATGTGGCTGCATGTTTCTAGAATCAGAACTTTATGTTATATATGACTTATAATAAGGAAAAATGAAAACTGATTTAGAAAGGAGTGGGCTAAATTTATCACTTTGGTCAGCTATACTCCAGTTAAATTCAGCTCCTCTCCTCAAAATAATCTCAATTTATCCTATCTTGATAGATCATAATAATATAATAAGTATATTATCTCTTGTGCTTTCTGAGAATTGTCCCATTCTGGAGAAAAACAAATATGTTAGGGCAGTGATTGTTAACTTTTGGTACAAACTTAACTAGATTAAAAAAAGATCCCATTGTCCAGGTCATACTCCATATATTATATCAAAATTCCTGAAATGAGCCACAGAATAAATCATTTTTAAAGGTCCCCCATGTGGTTCAGAAGTGCAGCCAAGGTTGAGAGTTTGAGCCCTTGCCTCTGTTATCATTCTCGTTAATGTTCACACATATAATTGATATTGATCAGAAACTAGTCAATTACTCAATTGACCAAAAGGGTCATGAACACATACTTTTAAGATATTAAAATATTTTGTTAAGAGTTTCTCAAGAAGTGTTTGTTCAAATCTGCTCTAAGTGATTTGAAGAAGTAATTAAATATGTGTATGCAGCTTCCCTGGTGACTCAGATGGTAAAGAATCTGCCTGCAATGCTGGAGACCTGCTTTCAAATCCTGGGTTGGAAAGATGCCCTGCTCCCCACTACAGTATTCTTGCTTGGAAAATTCCATAGATGGGGTGCCTGGTAGGCTACAGTCCATGAGGTCGCAGAGTGACATGACTGAGTGACTAACACATTGCACATTCAGTTCAGTTCAGTCGCTCAGTCATGTCCGACTTTTTGCAACCCCATGGACTGCAGCATGCCAGACAGCTTCCTGTCTATCACCAGCTCTCGGGCTTACTCAAACTCATGTCCATTGAGTCAGTGATGCCATCCAACCATCTCATCCTCTGTTTCCCCCTTCTCCTCTTGCCTTCAGTCTTTCGCAGCATCAGGGTCTTTTCAATGAGTCAGTTCTTCTCATCAGGTGGTCAAAGTATTGGAGTCTCAGCTTTAGCATCAGACCTTCCAATGAATATCAGCATGGATTTCCTTTAGGAAGGACTGGTTGCATCTCCTTGCAGTCCAAGGGACTCTCATGAGTCTTCTCCAACTCCACATCTCAAAAACATCAATTCTTCAGCACTCAGCTTTCTTCATAGTTCAACTCTCACATCCATACATGATTACTGGAAAAACCATAGCTTTGACTAGATGGATTTTGTTGGTAAAGTAATGTCTCTGCTTTTTAATATGTTGATCATAGCTTTCCTTCCAAGGAACAAGCATCTTGTAGTCACCATCTGCAGTGATCTTGGTGCCCCCCAAAAATAGTCTCTCACTGTTTCCATTATTTCCCTGTCTATTTGCCATAAAGTGATTGACCTGACACCATGATCTTCGTTTTCTGAAATGTTGAGTTTTAAGTCAACTTTTTCACTCTTCTCTTTCACGTTCATCAAGAGGCTCTTTAGTTCTTCTTTGCTTTTTTGCCATAAGACTGGTGTCATCTGCATATCTGAGGTTATTGATATTTCTCTTGGCAATCTTGATTCCATCTTGTGCTTCATGCAGCCTGGCATTTTGCATGATGTACTCTGCATATAAGTTAAATAAGCAAGGTGACAATATGCAGCCTTGACATACTCCTTTCTTGATTTAGAACCAGTCTGTTGTTCCATGTCCAGTTCTAACTGTTGCTTCTTGACCTGCATACAGATTTCTCAGGACGCAGGTCAGGTGGTCTGTATTCCCATCTCTTTAATAATTTTCCACAGTTTTTTTTGTGAAACACAGTCAACGTCTTTTGGCATAGTCACTAAAGCAGAAATAGATGTTTTTTCCAGAACTCCCTTGCTTTTTTTTTTTTTTTTCCTTGCTTTTTTGATGATCCAATGGGATGTTGGCAATATGATTGCACATTATATTGCATATATATAATTAAATTCAAATATATAACTATTATTTAACAATTCAATTCAATTCTGTAAACATGATAAGAAACCATAATGTGTTAAGACAACTTCTAGGAAAATAGAAGTGAACTCGAGTATTTCAATTAAATTTCTTTTTTATTATGTAGACCAAATCACCTATATGCATCTTTAAATATTTTTAAAATAAGGATATGTGCTATAGATAAAGAATTTTGAAAATAAAAGAAATATATAGCCCTATAACCAAAATATACATAGTAAAGCTTCTATAAAACCAGCCTTGGAGGACAGGATCAGCATCTATAAGGGAGACATTTCTCTAAACTTGGCTTTGTGGCTCAGAACATCCTTAAAACTCTTGTAACTACCTGCAAAAGGATGTGAAGTGTGTGTGTGTGTGTGTGTATTTGTGTGCGCGTGCGGTGTGTGTCTGCACATGCCGGCCTTGACAACTAATATGGGTTTTTTCTGGGAAGAGGAATCCATGATTTTGATGAGGTTCCTATTAAGGAAATCTACCGTCACTTAAGGATGGGATGACATTCTGTGATTACAGTCCACATACATTAGAGGATCACATTTAACATATAGCATGTCTCCATCTTTGTGGAGACAGTTGACTAGATCTAACAAGATACAATAGATCTGAACTCAGACAACTTGGATTTGAGTGTCAGCTCTGCAATTTACTGGCTTGAGTAAATGCAGCTTTCCAAGTTTCAGGTTTCTGTTCTATAAAATAGTGATAATAATATCTATCCTACCTACCTAATAATATTTTAAGTTTAAAATCAACTAATTATTTGTAAACTCTGAACTTCAATTCAATGAAAATAAAAGATTTAGCATAAAAAGCAATTCCTGTGTTGACTGATAGCTAGCTTCCAGGCCAGTTATCATGAACTCATGTTTAAGAAGGGATGATCAGGCAGATACTGAAATAATGGTTTATGTATAATTAAGTAAGTTTCAGGGAATATAACTGACATATACTTGAAACCTTCTTTACAGGTTTTAGCACATAGATGTGTTTGGGAGATATTGTCTCCTCTTTAAAAGAACAACTTAAGCCCAGTGAGATTTTGGCACAGAGGCAATTAACAGGAAGTATCTCTATTTTATAAACATGGAAATTGAGGCCGGTAACAGGAAAGTAATCTGTCTAAGGTCAAGGCCAAGATGTGAACTCAGACACTTAGATTCCAAAGTCTACAATGTTAACTTCTGCACAGTATTGCTTATATACAAAATGATTTGAACCCATTTAGGAAAAAGCTGCAAGAAGCTGCATTTCTGGAGAAAAGTGACTCAATATGGTAGCAAACTAAATGAGGGAACTTCTGGAAAATCTCATTTAAATCACATTTAAATGAGAATGAAAATCTCATTTAAATCTCATTGAAATCATGAAGTGGTCAGTCATTTTCAGTTGCTCAGTCATGTCTGACTCTTTGCGACCTCATGGACTGCAGCATGCCAGGCTTTCCTGTCCATCAAAAATTCCCAGAGATTGCTCAAACTCATGTCCATCGAGTCGGTGATACCATCCAACCATCTCATCCTCTGTCATCTGCCAGGAGCCAGCGTGGGGAATCCCGCCCGTGGCAAAGGTCATGAGGAAAGGGGCCTGACAAAACACAAAGGTGAGATCAGGCCTCAAAGAAAAGCTCCTGGGCTTTCTCGAGCATCTACCCCCAAAACCAGAGTCTGCCTGCCTTACTGCATTATGCTTTCCACCTATTCTTCTGACATTACAGCGGGGGCTATCCCCGACCATCTTTCTCTGGAAAAAGTTAACTTAGAGCTCCAGTTAACAGTCTCCTGCATATAAAAGGAGTGTTTCAGCTCAAACCCCTCTGATGGCTCTCTAACTTGCCTTACCCAGACTTTTACAACTATGCATGTGATTGTTTACAACCCTCAACTGTGAGAGGCATGGGAAGCCTAAAACATAAAGCCTTTCAAAGAGTTAAAGAGTTATTAGAGTAGTGCTGGTGTAAGATTTCACTGTTGAGCCAATGCTTGTTGCTAAGTTCCCATATCTCTTATCCACTGTGTACCTGGGAGTACATTTGTTAACATAGCTAGAATGTAAGAAAAAACAAATGTAGCCTTGAAACTAACCACATCAGACCTTTGAGCTAATTGGTTCTTTCTTTGTTGTAACTTACTGCACCTTTGCTTCTTGAAAATGTAACTTTGTTTGATACTTTCTGAGGCTGACATAGATTTGAAATACAAAGAAAAAACACTTCAAGGGAAAATAAGTTTTGTGGTTGAGCAGCCTTTATCAAAAGAGGGTCTTAAAATGTTCACAGGCCTCCAAGGCCAGAAGATAATGTACACAACATCATTTGTGGGAAAGGTATAAAAGTCCTTTTGAAAATAAAGCTACTGGGCCTTGCTCACTGAAGCATCTTGGTCTCCCTGTGTCAATCATTCTCTCTCTCTCCCTCTCACTCTCTTTTTCAGGCCGATCCCTTGGAGCATCGAGACTCCCTGCGTTCACTTATCTGCCTGGGTTTCTAAGACCTGAACAGGAAGATGTTCTGTGTCTTCACTCCCTTGGGAGACTGGGAGGGCACCTGTGGCCTCCGTGAACAGGGCAAACTTCTTGGCTCGGAGTTTTATTGGTTCTCTATGTAAACCAAGGAATATCAGCCTCTTTCTCTCCTCTATTTTCTTATCTACAACATTCTTTCCTTATCTCTCTCTAAATCAATCGCTGACTCCGTCTCCCCTTCGAATTCCCTGGATCCACTGTGGCTGGACCCCGGCAGTCATCCTCTTCTCCTGCCTTCAATCTTTCCTAGCATTAGAGGCTTTTCCAATGAGTTAGTTCTTTGCGTCAGGTGGCTAAAGTATTGGAGCTTCAGCTTCAGCATCCATCCCTCCAATGATATTCAGGGATGATTTTCTTTAGGATTGACTGATTTGATCTCCTTGCAGTCCAAGGGACTCTCAAGAGTCTTCTCCAACACCACAGTTCAAAAGCATCAATTCTTCAACACTCAGCTTTCTTTATAGTCCAACTCTCACATCTATGCATGACTACTGGAAAAACCATAACTTTGACAAGACGGACCTTTGTTGGCAAAGTAATGTCTCTGCTTTTTAGTATGCTGTCTAGGTTGGTCATAGCTTGTCTTCCAAGGAGCAAGTTTCTTTTAATTTCATGGCTGCAGTAACCATGTGCAGTGATTTTGGAGCCCAAGAAAATAGTCTGTCACTGTTTCCATTGTTTCCTCATCTATTCACCATAAAGTGATGGCACCAGATGCCATGATCTTCTTTTTTTGAACGTTGAGCTTCAAGCCAGCTTTTTTACTCTCTCCTTTCACCCCCATCAAGAGTCTCTTAAGTTCCTCTTCACTTTCTGCCATAAATGTGGTATCATCTGCATATCTGAGGTTATTGATATTTCTCCCAGCAATCTTGATTCCAGCTTGTGCTTCTTCCAGCCCAGCGTTTCTCATGATATATTCTCCATATAAGTTAAATAATCAGGGAGACCATATACAGTCTTGATGTACTCCTTTCCCAATTTTAAACCAGTCCTTTGTTCCATATCTGATTCTAACTGTTGCTTCTTAACCTGTAAACAGATTTTTCAGGAGACAGGTGAGGTTAGTCTGGTATTCCCATCTCTTGAAGAATTTTCCACAGTTTGTTGTGATCCACACGTTTAAAGGCTTTAGTGTAGTCAATGAAACAGAAGGAGATGTTTTTCTGGAATTCTTTTGCTTTTTCTATGATTCAATGGATGTTGGCAATTTGATCTATTTTTCCTTTGCCTTTTCTAAATTCAACTTGAACATCTGAAGTTCTTGGTTCACGTACTGTTGAAGCCTGGCTTGAATTTTGAGCATTACTTTTCTGTGAGATGAGTACAGTTGTGTGGTAGTTTGAATATTCTTTGGCATTACCTTTCCTTGGGATTGGAATGAAAACTGACCTTTTCCAGTCTTGTGGCCACTGCTGAGTTTTCCAAATTTGCTGGCATATTGAGTGCATCACTTTCACAGCATCATCTTTTAGGATTTGAAATAGCTCAGCTGGAATTCCATCACCTCCACTAGCTTTGTTTGTACTGATGCTTCCTAAGGCCCAGATGACTTCACACTACAGGATGTCTGACTTTAGGTAAGCAATCACACCATCATGATTATCTGGGGCTTAGTAGAGTTAAATGACCTGACTTGCCAGGAAAAATATGAAAAATATTCTTTACTTCTTTAGATAAGCAGGACTGAAGTTCTGGGACTAGAACACTATCTAAGGTAGATAAACAAGAAGACATAAGAAATAATCTCCTAGAAATAATTACCTTAGCCAGGATCAGCAGTAGTAAATGGAAGAGTGTGAGCAGAGGAAAATAATCACCATGTCAAAAAGAAGTGATAACCGGGAAACTGATCCTTAATGTAGAGGCTTAAACAAAATAAGGTAGAAAGAGAATAGAGATAAATTTCCCCAAGACTGACTCCCACAGCCTTCGATTCTTTCTCAGTCTTGCCATAGTGAAATGAATAATCCATCAGTTCATATTTTAGGACTACCTGAATGGAATTAAAGAATATTTGTGTCCATTACTTTAAATATGCTTCTTTTTGTTTATTATTCTGGTCTATAAAATTTCTCCTGAAGTATAACAAATGTATAGAAAATTACAGAGATCAAAAGAATAAAACAATAAATGATCACAAGTAAAAATTCACATATGATGACTGCAGAGGTCAAGGAATAAAACATCAATAGTACCACAGATATATTTGTTGGACTCTTTCATATATTCCTTTTGAAGATTTTTGCATTTTATATAAATGGAACAAGTTATATATATTTGTGACTTGCATCATTTGCTCAACATTGTGAAGTTCATCCCTGTTGTTGCTTATAGCAGTAATTGATTCATTTTCATTGCTGTATATTGGTTGTGGTAGATTGCTGAAATGATGGCTCCCAATAAATCAGGCCTCTCTGTGTTCATGCCCCTCTGCAATGTGTTATTGCTGCTTCTCCTTTCAAAAAAGAGACTATTTCTTCAGTGTCTTAAATCTGAGCTTATCTTATAAATGCTTTGGCATAGTTTGTGGTGGAAATTATATTATGTAAGTTCTAGGGCTTAGCCCTAAGAACACTTGCAGATTTCTCTCTTGCCTTCTTAGGTCCTTTTACTACCATGCTGTGAAGAAGCCTAAAGTAGCCAACTGTAGATGAAAGTCTCTGCATGATGGGAGAATAGAGGTTACCCACCAACAACCAGAACCATGTTCCAGAGGCCATCTTGGACCTACAGATTCAGGTGAGACATCAGATGACTGTAGCTACATGAGTGAATCTAGACAAGACTAGTAGAAGAACCTCCTGGCCAACCTACACAATTTTCAAAAATAATAAATCGTGGTTTAAGCCACTAAGTTCTAGGGTAGTTTGCTAAACAACAGTGAATAACTGAAATAACACATATAAAAATATGACTTTATTTATCCATTGTATTATGATGGATTTTTTTTTTCGGTTTGGGGCTATTATAGATAGTTATATTACGCTATGTTTTAGGAAAAATATGTGTCATTTCCGTTGAATATATACCTGAAAGTAGACTTAAAAGATCAGCATTAATACATACTGCTAAAAAGTTTCCCATAGTGGCTGTGCCAATTTATACTTCCATCAGCAGTGTAGGAGTGTTCCAATTGCTCCCCATTGCCATTAATCCTTGGCAATGTCTGTTATTTTCATTTTAGTCATATTGGTATGTGGGGAGTGGTATCTCATAGTACACTTAATTTTAATTCTTCTAATGACTAAAGAGTTGATTACTTTTTCATATATTTATTGGCCTTTGGAACAACAAATACATGTTTATTGTACCTGGAACAACAGACTGGTTCCAAATTGGGAAAAGAGTACGTCAAGGCTGTTTATTGTCACCCTGCTTATTTAACTTATGTGCAGAGTACATCATGCAAAATGCCAGGCCAGATAAATCACAAGCTGGAATCAAGTTTGCTGGGAGAAATATCAATAACCTCAGATATTCAGATGACACCACCCTTATGGCAGAAAGCAAAGAAGAACTAAAGAGCCTCTTGATGAAAGTGAAAGAGGAGAGTGAAAAAGTTGGCTTAAAACTCAACATCCAGAAACTAAGTTCATGGCATCTGGTCCCATCACTTCATGGCAAATAGACAGGGAAATAATGGAAGCAGTAAGAGACTTATTTTGGGGGCTCCAAAGTCACTGCAGATGGTGATTGCAGTTATGAAATTAAAAGATGCTTGCTCCTTGGAATAAAAGCTATAACCAATCTAGACAGGATATTAAAAAACAGAGACATTACTTTGCCAACAAAAGTCCATCTAGTCAAAGCTATGGTTTTTCCAGTAGTCATGTATGGGTGTGAGAGTTGAACTATGAAGAAATATGAGTGCTGAAGAATTGATGCTTTTCAACTGTGGTGTTGGAGAAGACACTTGAGAGTCCCTTGGACTGCAAGAAGATCCATCCAGTCCATCCTAAAGGAAATAAGTCCTGAATATTCACTGGGAGGACTGATGCTAAAGCTGAAGCTCCAAATCTTTGGCCACCTGATGAGAACAACTGACTCATTGGAAAAGACCACGATGCTGAGAAAGATTGAAGGCAGGAGGAGAAGGGGACGACAGAGAATGAGATGGGTTGGATAGTATCACTGACTCAATGGACGTGAGTTTGAGTAAGCTCTGGAAGTTGGTGATGGACAGGGAAGCCTGTCATGCTGGAATCCATGGGGTTGTGAAGAATTGGATACGACTGAGTGGCTGAACTGAACTGACTGATTGGCCTTTGGGATATGCCTTTTTTAAAAAAAAGGATTTGATTAAAATCTGTTACTTTATTATTGAGTTATCTGTCTTTTTCTTATTAGTTTGTAGAATTTCTTTATATATTCTTAATATAAGCCTTGTCTGTTTCATGTATTGAGAATATTGCCTCTCATTCTGTTGGTTTGTTGTTTCTTTCCATTAATGACCTTTTTTGAAAGTTTGGATCACCCCATCACTTAGGCCAACAGAAGTGATAGCTACAGGTGGGGAAATTTAGAATGAATACCATATAAAGAAGAGCATGCATGGCAATATGGCCCTGAGATTATTGGTTTGACAGGGATGTGGTTCATCCCATTAACTTTCTATTTTTCTATTTCTCCTCAGGAAGAATTGCCTGTGGAAGTGACATAAGTCGTGAACTGTGGCAGCCATTAGATATGCTTCATAGACTTCTAGCTGCAGCAACTGTGAGTAATGACGTTTTCTTGTTTATTGGACACTTATATATAATCATCTTTTGTATAGTGTGTCTTCAATTTTTAAAAATTTGGTGTCTTTTTTTGTCTTATTTTGATGTACACAATTTTTTACACATTCTAAATATGAATTCTTTTTCAGATAAATGTAAGAAACTATTTTTCCCCATAGATATCCCAGGAAATAGCACTCAGGGAATGACATCACAAAACATAATAATATATAATAGGAAGAAATGATAGCATATGTACAAAATGATAGCGTATGTACAAAATGGCTTGATTTAAATGCCAAGAAAAATCTGTATGAAATAACCAAAGGGTTATTTTCCATGTGTTAAAAATAATTTAAAAAAATCAATTATTAGACAAAATCAGAACGTTATGGAAAAAGTATAGGGAAAAGTTAAAATACCAAAATATAAATTTCAGAAATTAAACACGTGCAATTTTTGAAATTAAAATAGTAATATATATGGCAAAGAAAAGACTAGCTATAGTTGAAGAGAGGAAGATATTTAGAACAAAACACAGGCAAATTAAGTGTTGGAAAATGGGAAGAAGAAATGAAAAGACATTGGAATATGGAGTGAGAAGATCTCTATATGAGTTATAAATGAATAGAGTTGGGGAGAGAAAAATGTTTGAAAACAGGTTTGATGGTTTAGAATTTTAGAAAATTTATGAAAACATAGGTTTGAAAAAATTAAATTTCAGATTTATGAAACAGACTGATAGAATTGTTTCAGTTCTGAGATGGACAAATAAAAACAAATATATTACTAAATCTATTTCTAATCAATAGAGGGAAATAAAGGGGAAAAATAAAGAAGAAACATGTAATCCAGCACAAGGGCAGAAAAAGAATGAAGCAAATGAAGCAAAGAAAAATCATTATTAAAATAAAATACAAAAGAAGATGCTGTAGATAGGATAAGACATACCATAAATCATTATAAAAATAGATTAAATTCACATATGCAAAAGGGAGACTCAAAGTTTTTAGACCTTTTGTAGATATATTCCATTTGTCAGTCAGTTCAGTCGCTCAGTCATGTCTGACTCTTTGCGACCCCATGAATCACAGCACACAAGGCCTCCCTGTCCATCACGAATTCCCGGACTTCACTCAGACTCACGTCCATCAAGTCAGTGATGCCATCCAGCCATCTCATCCTCTGTCGTCCCCTTCTCCTCCTGCCCTCAATCCCTCCCAGCATCAGAGTCTTTTCCAATGAGTCAACTCTTCGCATGAGGTGGCCAAATTTACTAGACACAAAATATTATATAGTGACACAGAAATATAAGATACAATTTGGGGAAACAAAACGTACCAGGAAGTAACAGCCAAATAAATATTTTGTTTAATAAAAAAGTTTTAACATGTGAATTATTCATAGGGACAAAAAGAGGTGTCACATACAAAATAAAAGGACTCTTCTATTTGCAATTTTTTAAGGAATCTCCACACTGTTCTCCATAGTGGCTGTACTAGTTTGCATTCCCACCAACAGAGTAGGAGGGTTCCCTTTTCTCCACACCCTCTCCAGCATTTATTGCTTGCAGATTTTTGGATCGCAGCCATTCTGACTGGTGTGAAGTGGTACCTCATTGTGGTTTTGATTTGCATTTCTCTAATAATGAGTGATGTTGAGCATCTTTTCATGTGTTTGTTAGCCATCCATATGTCTTCTTTGGAGAAATGTCTATTTAGTTATTTGGCCCCTACCTTATGACCCAGCAATTCCACTGCTGGGCATACACACTGAGGAAACCAGAATTGAAAGAGACACATGTACCCCAATGTTCATTGCAGCACTGTTTATAATAGCCAGGACATGGAAACAACCTAGATGTCCATCAGCAGATGAATGGATAAGAAAGCTGTGGTACATATACACAATGGAGTATTACTCAGCCATTAAAAAGAATTCATTTGAATCAGTTCTGATGAGATGGATGAAACTGGAGCCGATTATACAGAGTGAAGTAAGCCAGAAAGAAAAACACCAATACAGTATACTAACACATATATACGGAATTTAGAAAGATGGCAATGACGACCCTGTATGCAAGATAGCAAAAAAGACACAGATGTGTATAATGTTCTTTTGGACTCAGAGGGAGAGGGAGAGGGTGGGATGATTTGGGAGAATGGCATTCTAACATGTATACTATCATGTAAGAATCGAATCGCCAGTCTATGTCTGACGCGGGATACAGCACGCTTGGGGCTGGTGCATGGGGATGACCCAGAGAGATGTTACGGGGAGGGAGGTGGGAGGAGGCTTCATGTTTGGGAACGCATGTAAGAATTAAAGATTTTAAAATAAAAAAATAAAAAAAATAAGAATTATTCCCTTAAAAAAATAAAAAAAAACTTAAAAAAAGGACTCTTCTATCAATAAATAATAAAATTAAACTTTATGTATCATGGCTTCAAAATATTTGAAGCATATTTAAATATTTTAGTATTAAATATTGAAAAGGTAAAGGTGTTCAAAAGGTACAAACTTCCAGTTTAAAATAAATAAGACCTGGGGATGTAATATACAGCATGGTGATGATAGTTAACAATACTGTATTGTATATTTGAAAGTTGCTAAGAGAGTAAGTCTTAAAAGTTTTCTTCACAAGGGAAAAAATTGTTAAAAAGTGTATATTTAATGCAAAAATTGACAGAATAATAAAAAGAATTTGACTAATCCATAGTTATGGCAAGAGATTTGCGCATGCCTTTTTAGTAACTAGTTTTCATTCCAGTTCCAAAGAAAGGCAATGCCAAAGAATGCTCAAACTACCGCACAATTGCACTCATCTCGCATGCTAGTAAAGTAATGCTCAAAGTTCTCCAAGTCAGGCTTCAGCAATACGTGAACCGTGAACTCCCTGATGTTCAAGCTGGTTTTAGAAAAGGCAGAGGAACCAGAGATCAAATTGCCAACATCCACTGGATCATGGAAAAAGCAAGAGAGTTCCAGAAAAACATCTATTTCTGCTTTATTGACTATGCCAAAGCCTTTGACTATGTGGATCACAATAAACAGTGGAAAATTCTGAAAGAGATGGGAATACCAGACCACCTGACCTGCCTCTTGAGAAATCTGTATGCAGGTCAGGAAGCAACAGTTAGAACTGGACATGGAACAACAGATTGGTTCCAAATAGGAAAAGGAGTACGTCAAGGCTGTATATTGTCACCCTGCTTATTTAACTTCTATGCAGAGTACATCATGATAAACCCTGTACTGGAAGAAACACAAGCTGGAATCAAGATTGCCAGGAGAAATATCAATAACCTCAGATATACAGATGACACCACCCTTATGGCAGAAAGTGAAGAGGAACTAAAAAGCCTCCTGATGAAAGTGAAAGAGGAGGGTGAAAAAGTTGGCTTAAAGCTCAACATTCAGAAAACGAAGATCATGGCATCTGGTCCCATCACTTCATGAGAAATAGATGGGGAAACAGTGGAAACAGTGTCAGACTTTATTTTGGGGGGCTCCAAAATCACTGCAGATGGTGATTGCAGCCATGAAATTAAAAGATGCTTACTCCTTGGAAGAAAAGTTATGACCAACCTAGACAGCATATTAAAAAGCAGAGACATTACTTTGCCAACAAAGGCCCATCTAGTGAAGGCTATGGTTTTTCCTGTGGTCATGTATGGATGTGAGAGTTGGACTGTGAAGAAGGCTGAGCGACAAAGAATTGATGCTTTTGATCTGTGGTGTTGGAGAAGACTCTTGAGAGTCCCTTGGACTGCAAGGAGTTTCAACCAGTCCATTCTGAAGATTAGCCCTGGGATTTCTTTGGAAGGAATGATGCTAAAGCTGAAACTCCAATACTTTGGCCACCTCATGTGAAGAGTTGACTCATTGGAAAAGACTCTGATGCTGGAAGGGATTGGGGGCAGGAGGAGAAGGGGACAACAGAGGATGAGATGGCTGGATGGCATCACTGACTCAATGGCCATGAATCTGAATGAACTCTGGGAGCTGATGATGGACAGGGAGGCCTGGCATGCTGCAATTCATGGGGTCGCAAAGAGTCGGACACAACTGAGTGACTGAACTGAACTTAACTGATATCAAGGAGACATAAAATTTTCAAGGTTACAGAAAGTCTGAAGAATTCAATTAACAAGCTTGATCTAATAGATATAACAGACCTAACACATATGGCTCTTGACTACAGGAAATAGATAACCCGTGTTCTTCTCAGGTACTCAGAGATTAATGAACTTGCTTTTTAAGTGTGTTAAAATATTTCAAATGTGATAGATTTTTAAAAAATAATGTGTTGTATTTACGAAGTACAGCATGACTATTATATATATATATAAATCAATCTTCTGCAATGAAAATTTAATATGGTAGTGAATATAAGAAAGTATAGAAACCTAGATGAGTTGGATCATTTTCTCTGAGATGAAAGGAAGCAGAATGAATCGAAGAAAGACTCAAAGTCTGGAATGAGTAGTTTTTCTTTTAACAATAGTTAAAGAGAAATATAAAGGAAAGATAGTAAACAGTTATTAGCATATTATTAATTCTGGGTTGTGATTTTGTGAGTACTGATTATCTTATACTAAAATTTTCAGTGTGTTTAAGTATATAAAAGTATTTTAAAGTGTGAGAAAAATTTGTGGAAGAAATAACTTGTAGGTGAAAACTTGTTTTTGAGATAATATGTCCTAAGTCTTATTATGATATATTGATATATGCTTGATATTAGTATTATGGGCTCTGATAAAATGCAATGTCAGGAAGAGCTTTATATCAGCAACAGGGTTTTAGAAAATTTCTTGGAATTTGTTTCAGAAAGTACTATATAAGTGGAACAGTTTGGGGGCAGTTTATTCAAAGTATCATAGTGTCTGCCTTCTTCATCATCACTAAGACCAGCTGGTAACTTTGAGTGTGTTTCAGTGAATTTCAAATATCACAGAGTTGCTGCAAGAATTAAAGGCAGCAATGTATGCCAGGTATATATTATGCTGTTAATATTAAATATCCAATCAGAAGAAACACTTCATTCAAAAGTGTTATATAAAAAATCAAGCTAGCTTCAGTATTCTCTTGGGGACTTTAGATACCAATAGTCAACTGAGCAATACATAAAGAGTGATAAGGGTAAATTAATGTGCCCCTAATATTTCACATTAGCCATGTTTTCATTCGTGTATGGAATTAACCTAAAGATAAACTTAAATATTCAAGGAACCTTAAAATATATCATCTATGTATTCTCTTTAAGAAACTCACCTAAACAAAGAATCCTTCATCAAAAAAGAGCAACTCTGTTTTTGTTTAACGTTCTATGTATTGTGTTCACTTTTGGCAAACATTGGTTTGTCAAACAAAACAAACGCTTTTTGTTTTTATACTTCTAGTTTTCCTTTGCCCGCTCTCTTATATTCATGCTATGAATTATAGTGTCTTAGATATCATCTTGTGTATAGCATATTTTTGGGATTTATTGTTTCTTTTATCTCTTCTCAATGTACAAGTCAATTTTTTTTAAAAAGTGGTTCTTATCTCACTTACTTTTATTGCTATGATAGATATTTGAACTTAATTCTCTTCATGTTTATTTAGGTATGATCTTATTTTTGGCTTTCTTGTTGTATTCTGTTTCCTTTCTGTTGATATGCAATATCTGTCTCCTTTGTATCCGCTCCCAACTCCTTTGTCACACACCAGTAACTTGAAAGTATATACTGAAGCATATTTTTATGTCACTAGTAATCATCGCCATTAATACAAATATTCTCATCTTACAGCTTGATTTCTTCTTATAATAGATGAGGAATTAGCAAATGTATAGTTTTTTTTCTTTTAAAAAAATTCTCATATTAGTGCATCATTAATCTTTTTGCCCTTATCTTATATAGCTTTTGTTTAAATAGTGATAACAATTGTGTTCTCATTTGTAGAGAGCTACATATTACATTGGTTATTTGGGCCAGACAGAACAGGAATATTGGAAAATAGACAAAATGAATTTGAACAGTTTTTGTAAATATATTCATTAGCAGAATGTATCATACTTAATGCCTTTCTAAAGGAAGCCACAGAGAAGGCAATGGCAACCCACTCCAGTGTTCTTGCCTGGAGAATCCCAGGGAAAGGGGAGCCTGGTGGGCTACCATCTATGGGGTCGCACAGAGTTGGACACGACTGAAGCGACTTAGCAGCAAAGGAAGCCAAATAGTTTAAATGCTATCAAACATTTTCAAAAATGACCATACATTAGTCCACAAAGAAACCTTAATAGATGCTTTGAATTGGGAAGAGTGCAGCTATACTTTCTGATCACAATGCAGTAACAATTAGAAGTCCATGACAAAAGAAGAGATAGATAAGGAAATTTCTTTAAGCAATTAAGAAACTAAATAACGATTAAAAAAATTAACACTTCAAACCTTGAGAAGAATAAATAAATACAAAATTTAAAAAATGTTCCAAAATAACTCTTAGGTGAAATAGAAAAAGTATTTACTAGCTGTGTGACTCTGGGTGATTTGTATCTCATTACTGTGCCTGTGTTTCTTCATATGTTATTATGGTTGTTGTGAGGATTTAGTGAGATTATATATATAAGATCATTCCTGGCACATGATTAAACACTCAGATAGTAAGGCTGAGATATAAAATTAAGTAGCTGACTGTCCAGGCTGCTGTTCTGAGCCACTCTACTGTGTTGCTTAGGTCTTCAGAGGGCAGTTGTTCTATGTCTGGCTTTTCAACCTTCCAACAAAACTGATTTTTAAAAATTAGAGCAACCTATATGCAAGGTATCATAAAACTCTGTAGCTGATAAACACATGAATATGACATATTTCTTGCTCTCAGGAAACTAATTCTCTAGCAAAAGAGACAACACAGGTTATATACTTCAAGGCTGGAGGTAGAGTGCTCAACTGTGGTCATGGTTAGGTCACAGCTCCTCAAATTATGCTTTGGGGATGTAGAGGCAGAAGACCTTCTTCAGAATATCCATACTTTTGGAATTCCTTTTTTCCCTTTATGAGTCACAAAACTATAGTGATATTCTCTGAAGTATATGGTGAGTTCTATGCCTTCAGTATTTTGAATGCATGTCCTAAAAAGGCAGAGACTACCTCCCTAGGCATTTTATTACTCATATGGCCATGGAAAAGACTTTGGGAGAAACTTAGTAAGTAAATTTATTAATAAATATGAATAAGTAGCATGCAACTTCTGACCCTCTCCCTTTTTGGAAAAATGAAATGAATGGTATCATAAAAAGAAAGACAGTAACTTATTCTCTATTTTGGGTTACCCACTGGGAGAAAAACTTTGAGAGTTGTAGATAGGAGGGTGAGAGAAATTGGTCCTGCTAGAATTGCTCTTTCAGTTGTCAGCACATTTTAATGCAATGCCAGTCTTTTCATGCCAAAAACTGAAGGAAACCTCTGGGTACTGATTGATGAAATTATTTCACTCCCAAATGGAATCTAAACTAAAAGTCTTTCCCATTTTGCAAAGCGTAGCACTCTACAAGTTGGAAAGGTAATGCATACTATCAGCATGTATAAACTGTGGAGTACATTTGAAAATAAAAATTTTAATTCTGTTTGACATCTCAGGCCCGGTGCTGTTATCCTATGAGAAAGTAACATCTGTTTTGACATTTCTAGTGGTAGAGACTTTAAATCAATTTCCACATTGCTTATCTGCTGGCTAATCAGAATGGATATGGCATTCTTCTTACCAACACATCCACAGGGAAGAAAGAAAAAGTACACAGGAAGTAAGGCTGGGCTCAATCTGATTGATGAATTTAAATAAAAAATTTAAACTCCTTTGAATATGTTAAATCTAAGTTTTAATTCAGTACACAATTTGATAAAGGTTCTTTTAGTTCCTAAACATTTAGAGTTTTTTTCTTATTTCTGACATATGCCTTCTATTTGACTTAAAACTAATAGAACAACATTAAAGTATGTTTTACCTCTCAAGCCATTTGGTTTGATCTCAAGTTAAGCTTGGATAAAGTTAATTTGCTATTATCAATAACAAGTGCTATAAAAATGGCTGAAGTAGATTTTTTTGTATTTTGTGTTTCAAATTACAGGTATTGAGAAGGCAATTTGTAATCTTATTTCCTTGATGGTTGTGTAATCTTAACATCTCCTGACTCATCATGTACATTATATTTAAAAGCATATTCAAAACAGATCCTTATAGGAACCATTGCTCCCATATCTTCCTTGTTTATAGGGCTTTCTTAAAGCTGCTGCTGCTGTCGCTTCAGTCATATCTGACTCTGTGCAACCCCATAGATGACAGCCCACCAGGATCCCCTGTCCCTGGGATTCTCCATGCAAGAACACTGGAGTGGGTTGCCATTTCCTTCTCCAGTGCATGAAAATGATAAGTGAAAATGAAATCTCTCAGTCATGTCTGACTCTTAGCGACCCCATGACTGTAGCCCACCAGGCTCCTCCATCCATGGGATTTTCCAGGCAAGAGTACTGGATTGGGCTGTACCAACTTAATTTTAGGTATATCTTTTGAAGAAAAAAAAAAGATTTCTACTTGAACAACTCTGGATTTTCCTCAAATTTTTATCTGTATTATTTGGGTTGTAATTATGTTACTTCTTTTCTTCTTTTTAATATGTAGGCACAGACTTCCTATTTTACTTTAAATAGACTTATTGATTATAAACTGTTGGGTTACAAAGCACTCACACCAAATTATTCAGCCCAACTGGCCAACTCACTTAAGTCATTTTGTTAGTATAGATGCAGCTTTAGTTAAGAGAGAGAAGCTTACAGAGGACTTTATTGGTAAATATGTGGGAGGATAATCTTTTAATTTAATACTCAAAGATGCTTCTGTGTTCTTTAAAGAAAAAGGCAACATTTAAGAACGTAAAAATAATTGAAATAATTTTCACTTTAGAATATATTTGAATGGGTAAAGATGTGTCATAAATTTAAGGTTTAGTTTACCAAACAAGAAAACAGATATGATTGCTTGGATGCATAATGATTAAAAAGAATTACTAATCATAGTTAATAAAAGTAAGGTTTAATGGCTTTTCCTTGCCTTTTGACTCTGTTTATTGGATACAATGGTGAACACAGTGCAGACCTCCTCTATATTAAGTGCTGATAATGCTTAGATGAGCCTGCATTTTTATAATGCTACATGCATGTATGTTAAGTCACATTATCATGTATGACTTTTTGCAATCCTCTGGACTGTACCCCACAGGACTGGAAAAGGTCAGTTTTCATTCCAATCCCAAAGAAAGGTAATGCCAAAGAATGCTCAAACTACCACACAGTTGCACTCATCTCACATGCTAGTAAAGTAATGCTCAAAATTCTCCAAGTCAGGCTTCAGCAATACGTGAACTGTGAACTTCCAGATGTTCAAGCTGGTTTTAGAAAAGGCAGAGGAAGCAGAAATCAAATTTCCAGCATCCACTGGATCATCAAAAAAGCAAAAGAGTTCCAGAAAAATATCTATTTCTGTTTTATTGACTATGCCAAAGCCTTTGACTGTGTGGATAACAATAAACGGTGGAAAATTCTGAAAGAGATGGGCATACCAGACCACCTGACCTGCCTCTTGAGAAACCTGTACGCAGATCAGGAAGCAACAGTTAGAACTGGACATGGAATAGACTGGTTCCAAATAGGAAAAGGAATACGTCAAGGCTATATATTGTCATCCTGCTTATTTAACATATATGCAGAGTACATCATGAGAAACGCTGGGCTAGATGAAGCACAAGCTGACATCAAGATTGCTGGGAGAAATATCAATAACCTCAGATATGCAGATAACACCACCTTTATGGCAGAAAGTGAGGAAGAACTAAAGAGCCTCTTGATGAAAGTGAAAGAGGAGAGTGAAAAATTTGGCTTAAAGCTCAACATTCAGAAAATGAAGATCATGGCATCTGGCCTCATCACTTCTCGGGAAATAGATGGGGAAACAGTGGAAACAGTGTCAGACTTTATTTTGGGGGGCTCCAAAATCACTGCAGATGGTGATTGCATCCATGAAATTAAAAGACACTTGCTCTTGGAAGGAAGGTTATGACAAACCTAGACAGAATATTAATAAGCAGAGACATTCCTTTGCCAACAAAGGTCTGTGGTTTGGCTATGGTTTTTCCAGTAGTCATGTATGGATGTGAGAGTTGGACTATAAAGAAAGCTGAGCGCTGAAGAATTGATGCTTTTGAACTGTGGTGTTGGAAAAGACTCTTGAGAGTCCCTTGGACTGCAAGGAGATCCAACCAGTCCATCCTAAAGGAGATCAGTCCTGGGTGTTCATTGGAAGGACTGATGTTGAATCTGAAACCCCAATACTTTGGCCACCTGATGCGGAGAGCTCACTCACTGGAAAAGACTGATGCTGGGAAAGATTGAGGGAAGGAGGAGAAGGGGATGGCAGAGGAAGGGATGGTTGGATGGCATCACCGACACAATGGACATGGGTTTGGGTGGACTCCGGGAGTTGGTAATGGACAGGGAGGCCTGGCTACTGTGGTTCATGGGGTTGTAAATAGTCAGACACGGATGCGCGACTAAACTGAACTGTACCCCACCAGATTCCTCTGTTCATGGGATTCTCCAAGCAAGAATACTGGAGTGGGTTACCATGCCCTCCTCCAGGGGATCTTCCCAACTCAGAGAAAACCCACGTCTCTTGTGTTTCTGCATTGGCCGGCAGATTCTTTACCACTAGCGCCAGTTGGGAAGCCCTTTTAATACTACAGTGAAGGTCATTAACAGTAGTATTTGGGGAAATCAGATATTAATTTCTAATGGATTAAAATAGGGAAATGGTCAAGGCTTTTTTAAAAAAAATTATAGTTATGATGCCATTTTTGGATGAGTTCTAAAGATAATTAAATCTCTCATCACCACATCATAGAATTTTATATTGTCTCTTCAAAATGCAGAATATATATATTCATCGTAATTACATAAGTTATTATAAATGCTTTAATTCTTAGTAGATCAGTAGTGCACGCACATATCCATAAGAAAGTGTCCAATCCAAAATTATTTAGAATTTGAAGCTATACTGAAAGAATCTTATCTTTAAATTATTGGTTGTTTTTTCTTGTTAAATATAAAATTTTTATTAGCTTAAGGAAAAGCAACTAGCAATATTCTGTGTATAAGTCATTTCATTTATCCTCATAAAGTAATAGCAGCTTTAATTCTAACCATATTGCTGGAGAGGAGTACTGTAGATAAATCTTGAACCAAAAAATCATTTTTGGTAGATGTCATACAAATTTAATAACTCTATTCTGTCAGGTATTTGATTTAATTTTATTTGCAATAATTTTATCTTGGGGGATACAGGAGAGAGTCACACAGGTGAAGGCTAGATATTTTGTAGGTCTTTTATTGGGTTATTTTTTCGTAGCTGGTGTAAATGTTTGATATATCTTCTTACATATTACCACCACTACAATTATAGCAACAATAATAAATAACTGGATTTTCTCTGAGAATTGTCAGAGAACCTAATTTCCATATCTACATAACCTGTATAAGCATTGAGTCAGGAGTGTTGCTGATCTTCTAGGTCACGTACTCTATAGATCAAGATTTGCAATCCTCTTTCTCTGATATTGTTCTGATATTATTCAAAGACAAAATTAATTTGTCAATAACTCAGAAATTAGTAATTTTCTTGGGGGATTGTGGTTTTATTGGAAATATTCAAGAAATGATTAATGAACTGTAACAATATCAGATTTAGCTATTTATTTATTTATTTTTATCCACTTATGATTCTGGTAGTGTGGTTGAGGATATATAGGTTCTCTCCATTTCAGAAAATTCTATCTTGCAGATCAAGTGGGACAAAAGTGAGAACCAGGAAGAAAGAAACATCCAGTGTGAGACTCAGGGTATTTTAGGAAGGAGGGAAGATTCTTATAGATTTCCTCTTTTCTGCCCTTGCCATTTGAGTGATAAGTTTTGCCGAGTCAGACTTTTGGAGAGTCACAGCTAAGATGATGCCCAACAGAATGGACAAAACTAATGATGTTTAGGCCAGATTGTTGTTTAGACCTTGTGAGAAAAGAGGCAACGGGTGTTGTTGTTAAGGTCTTGAGTGAGGTAAAAACTGAGCTTTTAGGTTGTTGTTATTAAGTCGCTAAGTTATATCTGATTCTTTGCAACCCTAGGGACTGTGGCATGCCAGACTCCCATGTCCTTCACTGTCTCTCGGAATTTGCTCAGAATCATGTCCATTGAGTCAGTGATGCTATCTAACCATCTCATCCTCTGTTGCCCTCTTTTTCTTTTCCCTTCAATTTTCCCTGGCATCAGTGTCTTTTCCAATGAGTAACTTCTTTGCATCAGGTGGCCAAAGTATTGGAAGTTCAGCTTCAACAATAGTCCTTCCAATGAATATTCAGAGTTGATTTCCTTTAGGATGGACTGCTTTGATCTCCTTGCAATCAAGGGACTCTTAAGTTTCTTCTGACATTTAAATATAAAATCCTAATCATTATCATGGACTAAGGCTGATGGAGGTTTTGAAGATCTGGAGAAGCTGTCCATTTTGCACTATGGCCTTGATGAACAAATACTTTAATGTCAAAAAATGTAGTAGGAATATATAGCATCTAGAGTTCACAGAGAAGGCAATGGCACCCCATTCCAGTACTCTTGCCTGGAAAATCCCATGGATGGAGGAGCCTGGTAGGCTGCAGCTCATGGGGTCGCTGAGTGGGACACAACTGAACGACTTCACTTTCACTTTTCACTTTCATGCATTGGAAAAAGGTAATGGCAACCCACTCCAGTGTGCTTACCTGGAGAATCCCAGGGACTGGGGAGCCTCGTGGGCTGCCGTCTATGGGGTCACACAGAATCAGACACGACTGAAGCGACTTAGCAGCAGCAGAGTTCACAAAGCCTCAGAATTGTTTTTGAGGGTTACTCCATCATATTTTTCCTCAAGTAACTCTGATTATAGAGTAGTCTATGAATGCGTTAGTCACTTAGTCATGTCTGACCCTTTGTGACCCCATGGACTATATAGCCCATCAGGCTCCTCTGTCCATGGAATTCTCCAGGAAAGAATACTGGAGTAGGTTGCCATTCCCTTTTCCAGGGGACCTTCCTGACCCAGGGATCAAACCTGGGTCTCCTGCATTGCAGGCAGATTCTTTACCATCTGAGCCACCAGGGAAGCCCCAGTTCTATGAATAGTTGATTTAAATTAGTTAAGATAGAAGTAAACAACCTATAGCTCTTCATGTGTAGTATAATGAAGTATGAATATAAGTTTGGGGCACAAGTTAGCTGTTCATGTGTCTCTTCATTAAAGCAAAGAGATTTCCCATCTAGAGATTAATTTGGTTTCCACATAATAATTTTATGTAGTACAAAAATATAAATTACATCTTTCTTTTCAAATTTTTGGCATTTTAACTATAAAGGAGAACCAAACTACCATTAGTAGCTTAAAAAAGGTCAACAAAATAATTATTTCTTTAATGTAATTTCTAATTCTGAGTGAAGCAATTGATTTTTTGACTTTTAAGACATTTTTCTCTTTAGGACACATGACTATGTACTTTGAAACAAATGACATTAATTAATGTGATTTTGCATTAATTTCTCTCATTTTACACTATAATATACATTTGTACTTAATCTATAAAGGCTATGTTTGAAATAAGTAAAACACAATGCTTTGAAGTTTTCTGATTTTTTTCATGTATGTATTCTGTTTGGTATATTATTCTTTTTCTGAATCATTGAAATTTTGTTGTATTGAATGTGATTAATTAGAATTAATAGGAAGACAAACAAAGTGAAGTTAGTCATCTCTGACTCTTTGTGACACCATGCACTGTAGCCTTTGCCAGGAGATCTTCCTGAACCAGCGATTGAACCTGGGTCTCCCACACTGCAAGGAGACTCTTTACCATCTGAGTTATAGTTTGGCTCAGATGGTAAAGATCTGGCTGCAGTGCAGGAGACCCAGGTTGGGAAGATCCCTTGGAGAAGAAAATGGCAACCCAATCCAGTATTCTTGCCTAGAAAATCCCATGGACAGAGGAGCCTGGTGGGCTACAGTCCACGGTTTTGCAGAGTTGGACATGACTGAGTGACTAAGACATACACACACACACACACAAATAGAATTTTGGATTATTGCACTCTGTTAAAATAATTGCTTTAACAGTTACAATTACTAAATGAACTTTATCAATAAATAAGCAAAAGCATGCTCAAACCCGCATTCTGAACCTTGAATCACGTGTTTTTCTTCCTGATTGGATTTGTCAGAGAATTTTTAAATCTCCATTTTGGAGATGTATCTTGCATCTCCTGGCTTTCTTATTATATCCTATGAATGTTAAAAAGTTGCAAAAGTAATTTTTTCTGAGTTAATTGAGATTAGTTTTTCCTCAGACTTTTCTCTCAGCATTTTAAAACTTGGATTCCTTAGTGGTGTCATTTTATGTTTCTTTTTTTCTTTTTTTGTTTTTTTGACATGAATTGACATGAATCCACCATGTGTGTACATGTGTTCTCCATCCTGAACCCCCCTCTTACGTCCCTCTGCATCCCATCCCTCAGGGTCATCCCAGTGCATCAGCTCGGAGCACCCTGTCTCATGCGTTGAACCTGGACTGGTGATCTGTTTCACATATGATAATATACATGTTTCAATGCTATTCTCTCAAATCATCCCACCCTCGCCTTCTCCCACAGAGTCCAAAAGACTGTTCTATGCATCTGTGTGTCTTTTGCTGTCTTGCATATAGAGTCATCATTACCATCTTTCTAAATTCCATACATATGTGTTAGTATACTATATTGGTGTTTTTCTTTCTGACTTACTTCACTCTGTATAATAGGCTCCAGTTTCATCCACCTCATTAGAACCGATTCAAATGTATTATTTTTAATGGCTGAGTAATATTCCATTGTGTATATGTACCACAGCTTTCTTATCCATTTGTCTGCTGATGGACATCTAGGTTGCTTCCATGACCTGGCTATTATAAACAGTGCTGCAATGAACATTGGGGTACATATGTCTCTTTCAATTCTGGTTTCCTCTAATTATGTTTATTTTTTAAGGATAATTTTTACTTTTAAAAACTCAAATTCCTTTTTTCTATGAGAATGATGATATAAAAATTGCACTGGCATCCATAAGTCTGTACTGATATTAATGAATAAATCTTTTAAAAAGTTGAAAATAGAGAAGTCTGTGTAGAAGAATTCCAAGTAAGTATGCAGCTGCTCCACTCTCAAGGAGGTAGACTTCTTACACCTTAGACATGAGCTGCGGATAATGACTTTCTTCCAAAAAGTAAAGAGTGAAAAAGAATAATTTTACAGAAGAGGAAAATATAATAAACACTATCAGCCAGGTGGTCAAAGTTAAAAATCATGATAAGTCATATTGAATAGTATTGCTCTCGATATGATATACTGAGAATGGTGTCTGTAATCTTCCTCCCTACAGTCTGTAACCTAAGACTTATGTTTCTTTCTAACATAAGAAAAAATTAAAAAAATCTCAATTGCAGGAAATTCTAAAAAATTACCTGACCAGTACTCCTCAAAACTGACAAGGTTATCAAAAACAAAAAAAGCCTGAGAAGATGTCACAGCCAAGAGGAACCTAAGGAGGAATGACAACTAAATGTAGTGTGGTGTCCTGGAACAGAAAAAGAACATTAGGTAAAAACTAAGGAAGTATGAATTAAGACATAGATTTAGTTAACTAAAAATGCATTTGCTAGGCAATCCCTCTTGTAGGTGTTGAAAATTTATTTCTAGGCTATTATTAATGCTTTCTCAGGCATTCCATGTAATTTAGCACTATGCCAGAACAAAGAAACTGACACCATGCCCATATAAAAGACAAGCTGTAACCAGTACCAATACATTTCTCTTTTTATTAATTTCATGTACCAAGAAAAATTAATCAAAATATCATATGGTATACTGGAATAAGAAAAGGACTAACCATCTGAAAACTTTGTAATGGGAAAAAGCTAATGTGGAAGCATCTCTAACTTAAAGAAGGAAATACATGCATTTATAAATACCAGACATAACTACTTAGAATATAAATTGCTTGGGATTCTGTATGCAGCATATGCCTTGGAGACAATCTCAGTTTAAAGTTGTCAAAGGACATGTAATTATAGAATCATGTGTAGTTTCAGAAATTATATCTGCTATGATTGAAAACAGACTATTAGGTGATACCTCCCATACAGAAAATTTTTACCAAATATGAAAGTTACAATTCCAATTTTTCTTTAATTTTCGAAGCTTTGTTAGAACATTGATTAAGTTTACTCATTACCCTGAGATAAATGAAAATATACATATCTTCGATTTTGCATCACTAGTGGTATCATCTTAAGAAGAATAGCACCTTTTGGAGGAAACTTATGACTGAAACATAATCATTTTTATACTCTGTGGACTGTAGTGCATGTATTAGCAGGCATATTCTCTGGTGAATGACAGCATAATGTAGACAAAAAGGACTCTGGAGAACCATATGGTGCTTGTGTTTCCATAGCAACTTGAGCATACATTGAAAGGATTTGTTGTTATGACTATTCTTTATCTGTTGTATAATGAACTTAGTACAGAGACTCTTATTTCTTGTTTTTCTTTCCTTGTTGCCTACATGGTAATTAAGGTGAAGCAGTCTAATCTTAACTGATTTTAGAGTCAGATGATGGACTACAACACAATATATAATCTCAACTCTGCTACTTAGGATCAGTATGGTAGAAAAATTGCATTTCCTAATTTATAGAAGTGAGATCATCAATTTATGATAGTTTAATATAGAATAGATGCTGAGTAAATATTTGCCTTCCTCCAACCTAGGGGAGGTTGTGTACATTCTTCAATATCATTTCAAGCATGTTTTTATTTCCATCATATAAAAATTATTTTGCTTCTATTACCACTGTTAGAATCAAACCTTATTTTGAAAGAAATGCCTCTATAGTGGACAACTGATGGACTAGATGGCAGAGAATATTTTTGATGGTTGATGATTCAGCTTTGAGCATAAAGGTAGTAGAGTTTTAATTCTTTGCTTGGTTTCTTCCAAGAAATGTAACTGAGTTCAGTCATTGGTTTTCTTTTCCTAAATGTATAAAGATTCCCTTTCTTTTTGATTTTCCATTTATAACTGTTTGTAATAAGTACAAATGAGAAATATACAGGAAATAAAAGTAAAATATGAAAATTATATATATAATGACGGCCATCATTTAAATAAATATGGACAATGGTTGATAGACAAAATTTGTAGTGTTAAGATACTAGACTTACATTTTTCAATATCTTAAGTTTTATTTTGCATTTTAAGTTAAAACACTTTAATTTTTTCATTTTAAATTTACTTCTAAGAAAGACAACATAGAGAATATCAGTTGTCTGTTCCATCAATAATTTTCTGAACTGCTGCTCAGCCTTCTACTCTTAAGATCAACATGTATATATTTAGTCACTTTTGTTAAGTTGTGCCCCCTGCTATTACCAGGCAGCATTACCCCAGGTTTCCCTGTCATTCTTCCAGAGTAGTAATCTCACACTCAAATATGTTGGGAGGCTTCTTAAGAAAAGGTGTCGTATGTAATAGAGAGTGATAGGTCTATTAGTAGAGTATGAAGAACCTGCATAGAGATATTAAACATGTATTCCGTTTCAGCATCTAGTAAATTCTGATATACAAAGAAGACAAATCTCTGGGCTAGATTCTTTTATCAACTGGGATTTTGCTAGTTCTGCTCTATTTAGAGCACATTTTCTTAACCTGATATCTGGAGACAGAATTTATCTTTATTTATTTATTTATTTCACTTACGAAAGGTCTATGTTTATTTAGAGTCACAAGCAGTTGATTGACTCAGTGTGACTCAGACCACAAAGACACCATTTCTCCTTCACTCCATTCTGGGTCCCGGGCCTGCCTGGGGCCCAGCGTGGCAGGAGGGCTGCCTGCGGCCCCTTCACAGGTTCATAAACTTCTCATTGAGGGCAATTTGTGACTGTGTGAGGTGGGCCAGATAGGTCACCATCAACAGGTCGTTGATGTTGCTGTTCAGCATGGTCTCGAAGTCCTCGGGAACTATTTTGGGTACTTGGTTAACCAGACTCGTCAAGAAGCGGCCCACGGTATTGTCGGCTGACACCTTTCCAGACAGCACGTCCTCCGCATACTCCTGAGGGCTTCCTGGATGCGAGCGGAAGCCCCGCCCACTTGCTGCAAGTCACAGGAGAGGCCGATCACGCGGTTGGGGCTGAAACAGGTCTTCATGATCAGGTCAACTCCAAAGCGTTCAGTGTCGTAGTATGTGTATTTCACTGTCAGAGGGGAGAACATCACCCCCATGGTCCTCCCAGGAACACCCATTAAAGTGCTGACGTAGGCCTTGATGCTCATGCGGCCATTCTGGAGGCTGCTGTCCACTGTGAGGTGAATCGGGTTGGGGGCTTCTCGGCTGTAGTACTCATGGATCAGCACTGAGTGCTCCGTGATGTCATGGCCTGTAGCGTACCAGCCCAGGATGAGCTCGTTTGGAGAGACTTTCTTGTGCAACTCATACATGTTCTTAGCAAATTCCATGTCAACAGCCACCTCATCTTCTGACTCATTGTGTGGCACTGGAAAGCAATTGGTGACTTCCACTGAGTGCTTTTCAACGGTTCCCAGCAGGGTCCCAATAACTCGGGCAGCTCCCTCGTTGCGTCCCTCGTAGCTGTCCACAACGGAGGCCAAAATGACCAGGTGCAGCCGGACCACGTGGTACTGCTGGTGTGGCCATCTTGTCGAGAGAGCAGAATTTATCTTTAAATGGAAAATATATATATTTTTCACTCTAACTGAAATTAAATATTCAATTATGAATGAAAATAATCAATCACAGTGGTATTAGCAGTAATTATGAGTTTGTCAACATTTTAAACCAGAGATGTTTTCATATCACATTACAACTGATGTAAATATCTCAATATGTTTTCATTTGCTACTACTTCGAAATACAGTGCTTATTAGATACAGCACTAGGTCTTATTAAGGAAGATAGATATCTAATAAGGAGGATGGATCAATTGAGACACAATTTGGGATAAGGAGGCTGGAAAATGAGATCAAAGAGCACTTTCTATTGTATTTGTAATATTCCATTTCTTAAGTTAGATGGTGACTTTATGAATGTTCATTTTATTGCTATCTTTTATAACTTACTTATTATTCTCTAAGGGTTCTTTTGTATGCAAAATTTTTATAATGTGAATCTTTTTATACTATTTCTTCAGAAACCAATATTACCTGCTCTACTGTACCCCTTACTGAAAATTTCTTACCCAGTGTCCCTGTTGAACTGGTAGAGCACCACGTGACACTATCTTGAGAGAAGGGAACTAAAACTTGAAATGTTTAAAATTTACCATGTGTAGAATTTGTTGGCTCTGTATCCTCCAACCAGTATTTCTGAAGTCCCTTTTGATTTGTACACTTCTGTAATCACTCAGGGGATTCTGAGGTGGCTCAGTGGTAAAGAATCTACCTGCCAATGAAGAAGACTCAGGAGACATGGGTTTAATTCCTGGATTGGGAAAATCCCCTGGAGGAGGAAATGGTAACCTGCTCAAATATTCTTGCCTGGATAATCCCATGAACAGAAGAGCCTGGCAGTCCATGGATTGCAAGAGTCAAACACAATTGAGTGACTTCACATGCATGCACAATAATCATTCAGAGGAATTATTTTACTTGTAAAAGATATTTTGTTTTATGATGTTAGGAGGCTTTGTCATTCAACACTTGAGGAGGGAGTAATTTTTTTCCAATTAGCAAAAGCTGCAAAAAAAACACATGTGACAATTTAGCACCCTCTTGTAACACAAAACAATGTCAGTCAGTGGCCCTGAACTATAGGTCTCTCCTTAATCTAGTAGAAAGCAAGCTATATAAGAAGTTAATTTTTTTCCTACCTTTTCCTGTAACTTAGGCACTTCACTGTCACATGGTTTGAAGTTAAACAGATGTGGTTTTTTAAGTTTCATGCAAAGAATTATTATTGATGTGAACTTGGGTACTCTCACCTGCCATACAGCAAAGCCAATCCACTGACACCAGATTGTGGTAAAGTACAGTGTTTATTACAGAGTGCCAAGCAAGGAAAACAGGTAGATATGTTCAGAAGACCTGAACTTCTCAATGGCTTTCAGGGAAGGGTTTTATTTTTGTTTGTTTCTTGCCATGCTATGCAGCATGTAGTATCTTTGTTCCTCAATCAGGGATTGAACCTAGACTATGGCTCAGAGTAAAGAATCTGTCTGTAATGCAGAAGAACTGGTTTTGATCCTTGGGTAGGGAAGATACCCTGGAGAAGGAAATGGCAACCCACCCCAGTATTCTTGCCTGCAGAATCCCCATGGTCAGAGGAGCCTGGTGGGTTACAGTCCATGGGGTTGCAAAGAGTCAGACATGACTGAACAGCTGACATGGTATTGAAAGTGCTGAGTCCTAAACACTGAACCACCAGGGAACTCCCCAGGAAAGAGTTTTTAAAGGCAACATTTGAGGTGAGGATTATTACCGAATTATGACTTTCCTCTGATTAGTTGGTAGTGAGGTAACAAGGTGATGTTTTGGGAATCTTAATCGTTAGTCTTCTGGCACCAACCAGTCTGGGGTTTATGTACTTGTGGTTGGTACCTAGTCCCTATTATACATCTGGGTTGCAGAGAGTCATTGTGTTTGCATATCTCACAAATATGAGTCAGATTGTTATGAGGAGTTGTCCAGGACTTCGTTGGTTTTTTTTTTTTTTTTTCCCCTGAATTTTTGTTTAAAATCTCAGTACTTTTCTTGTTTGGCTACTTTTCTTTTGTTTCTACATTCCGTCATTTTTCTATTTAGTTAACTGCTTGTAGGAACTCTGGGAAGACCTTGGAAGACTCAAGCCTTTTTCTACAAAAAAGAAAGGAGGAACTAAAGGAGCTTTTGTACTTAGGGCTCTGCAGGGTCCTGCTCAGTTTCAGAAGAATAAAAAATAGTATCTTTTAAGTAGATGTAAGTACTATTAAGCATTTATATCATACATGAGCAACCCACTGTAAATGATATACAAAGGCCAGTTTTTGGTGGTTTTGAGTCCAATTCAGTTCAAAGGTATAGGCATTTTCAGCTATGCATAATTTAATCTGACTTTTCCTATCAGTGAAAATTGTCTTCTTTTGATATAGTAACTTAATATTGTACCTGTGATCCTCACTTCATTCAGATAATGTAATTTTGATATATAACCTATGAATTTTATGAGACTCAGTAGAAAAAGCAGCTCAAACTGGAAAGGCCAGATGAGTAAGGTGACCAAATAATTATAGTCTGAAAAATTGTCACTAAAAATATCACATATGGGAAGCACAGTGGCAAGGAATATTGTCTGCATATCATTGGAAAGACTTCATTATTATAGGTTAGAGATAAAGGCATTCTGAAAAATATTTAAGGAATGCTCAGCATGGATTCCATAGTTCATCAGGCACTCTATCTATCAGATCTAGGCCCTTAAATCTATTTCTCACTTCCACTGTATAATCATAAGGGATTTGATTTAGGTCATACCTGAATGGTCTAGTGGTTTACCCTACTTTCTTCAATTTGAGTCTGAATTTGGTAATAAGGAGTTCATGATCTGAGCCACAGTCAGCTCCTGGTCTTGTTTTTGTTGACTGTATAGAGCTTCTCCATCGTTGGCTGCAAAGAATAGATTGGGGAAACAGTGGAAACAGTGTCAGACTTTATTTTTCTGGGCTCCGAAATCACTGCAGATGGTGATTGCAGCCATGAAATTAAAAGATGCTTGCTGCTTGGAAGAAAAGTTATGACCATCCTATATAGTATATTCAAAAGCAGAGACATTACTTTGCCGACTAAGGTCCATCTAGTCAAGGCTACGGTTTTTCCAGTGGTCATGTATGGATGTGAGAGTTGGACTGTGAAGAAGGCTGAGCGCCGAAGAATTGATGCTTTTGAACTGTGGTGCTGGAGAAGACTCTTGAGAGTCCCTTGGACTGCAAGGAGATCCAACCAGTCCATTCTAAAGGAGATCAGCCCTGGGATTTCTTTGGAAGGACTGATGCTAAAGCTGAAACTCCAGTACTTTGGCCACCTCATGAGAAGAGTTGACTCATTGGAAAAGACTTTGATCCTGGGAGGGATTGAGGGCACGAGGAGAAGGGGACGACCGAGGATGAGATGGCTGGATGGCATCACTGACTCGATGACCATGAGTCTGAGTGAACTCCGGGAGTTGGTGATGGACAGGGAGGCCTGGCATGCTGCGATTCATGGGGTCACAAAGAGTCGGACACGACTGAGTGACTGAACTTAACTGAACAGCATGGATTGCTGTTGAATCTTTAAGAAGATAAAGGAGAAGTCATAATGTTTGACTATTAGAGGAGATTTCAGGATTTGGGAATACTTCTCTAATGGAAATTAGCAAAACAAGAAAACTGAATACGAAGAAGAGATAGCTTTCACTAAAATAAAAAACTTGATGAAAAGTGGGCTTATGTAATGTTGCAATTTGGCTCCAGGGTACATACAGCTGCTGCTGCTGCTGCTAAGTTGCTTCAGTCGTGTCCAACTCTGTGCGACCCCATAGATGGCAGCCCACCAAGCACCCCCATCCCTGGGATTCTCCAGGCAAGGGTTCATACAGAGTTACACTTAAAAATTTACAGAATGCTTTTGCAAACGGAGTCTTTGAAAAAGTAGTTCATTATATGCAAAAGTTGTTCAAGTAATATTTTGGAAAAGCAATACAACATTTATTATTGGGTATATCTCTATTTATGGGCTGAATTGTGTTCCCTCAAAATTCATATATTAAAGTCCTAATTTCCAACATCTCAGAATGTGACTTTATTTGGAAAGAATATCTTTAAAGAAGTAATTAAATTAAAATGAGGCCATAAGTGTGAGTCCTAATTGAATCTGACTGATGTCCTTATAAAAAACTAGTACAAACAAAGAGACACCAGGGATGGATGTGTATAGAGAAAAGATTATTTGAGGACATAGCAAGAAGGCATTGTGCTAGGAAAGGAGAGAGACTCTCACAATAAACCAAAGCTGCCAGCACCTTGATCTTGGACTTCCAGCTTTCATAGCTGTGAAAAATAAATTTCTGTTGTTTAAGCTACCCAGTCTGATATTTTGTTAGTTTTAATTTTTTTATCTTAATTTTAGATGAGTATTTCATACAGTTAATTTATCAGTTAGTTTTGGTATTAGAGACATTTAAATGACCGCAGAACGCTATTTCTAATTGAAATGTCTTTTTTTCTTTCATTGCAATAGTGATGTTTGATGTAGCTTTGATAACATAGGTTATGCCTATTTCTTCAGTCAAGGCATCAGTTTGAATGGTTTATAGACTCAGTAAACCTCCCTACCTTAGCTCCGCTTTTTTGACGTGTGATTCAGTTAATTGTAAATGTCAAACTGTCTCTATTTATAAGAAATATCTTCTTTCACATTATAATACATTTCTTAAGGACTATTTATAAGTTATACAAAAATGTACTGTTCTTATATGAATAAAAATGATGATCTTTGAGGAGAATGTGATACTCAGAAAGAGGTTATTCTAATAATAAATAGGAATTTTCAATTAGTATATTTCTATATGATAGTCACTTTTTAATTAGGGCTGATTAACTCTGTGTGTGAAGTAATTTGCTTCATTATTTCTCTTCCATGCATTTGTCTGATCAGATATAACCTGTAAGAAATGGTGGGGAAGGGTTATTAAAAGAAAGAAAATTTGAATCAGCATAATAGTTGTGGTAAAGGATGAATGATTGGAGGTGTTAACTATTGATTAACATTAACCTTATAGGTTATTGTTATTCATTATAGGTTATTTATTAAAAATTATCTCATATAATGAGAATACAGTAAATTTATAACTAAATTCAAGTAATACAGAAAGCAAATAATTATAATGCATTTTATAATTTTATAGAGGGAAAAATAACTGAAACATAGAAATATAAAGCAACAATAATAATAAACTAGGTTTAAACTGGGCTTCCCTGGTGGCTCAACTGGTAAAGAATCCGCCTGCAATGTGGGAGACCTGGGTTTGATCCCTGGGTTGGAAAGATGCCCTGGAGAAGGAAAAGGCTACCCACTCCAGTATTCTGGCCTGGAGAATTTCATGGATTGTATAGTCCATGGGGTCACAAAGAGTCAGACACAACTGAGCGACTTTAACTTTCAGGGTTAAGCTAGACTCATAAAAGTGATCAAAAGGTCTAGGATTTTGTGTAATTTATGGTTTTTCTTCTTTTCCCTGGAAAAATATAATTGTAGATCATACTAACAACTATGAAAATGCTTCACTATTTTAAAAGCAGCTAGCGTTGTCCTCATAAAAAAGTCATGCAAAAGAACACAGTTCCCTGTTACTGTTGTATCAGTTATAAATATATTATATATGAAATGCATGTGTATTTCACTGATGATTAAGATGATAAAAGAATTTACATGACATGCTTTAGTCATCTTACAATATACCCTTAAAAGAAAATAAAAACCAAGGTAATGATATAATCTCCCTACATCAAATCTGATTGTCAGGTTCCAAATGTACAGGGGTTAATGTGTCCATTTCTTCCTTCTCAACCTTCCTATTTATAGGCTTAAGGAAAAAAAATTGACATGACTGGTATAAGAAGAAAATGTCAAAAGGTTATAAAACACTGCAGAGAAGACATTTTTAATGAGTCTTCGAAAACCCTGAAATAAGAAAGATCAAAAATAAGGTTATTATAATGAAACCAGTGTTCAAGACATGTTTTCTAGTATTATTTCTGCCTATCTGTACTGCATAATTAGTGGTAGGCAAGATAGGTTGAAACTCTGAGAAAAACAACATATTTTCCAACTCTGACTCCTAGCTCTGCTGCAGGCAGCTGGGAATGTTTTCCAGAAATAGAAGATGGCTGTAACAAACAATAAAATATAGGCAGTAAAAACCATGATGATCTCTTTATCACTTCTGTCATCACTGCACATACTGATGGATTTATCACAATGCCATGTGAATCTGAAGGCAAAGTGTCATATTCTGGATATGCCTTGTCCTGAAGGATTTATTGCTTCATTAGGAAACAAGGGAATAACTTGTTTTTTTTTAAATAAAAAATTTAAGAATGGATTCATATTCTCTGATAATCTGAAATAAGATTTTGAATGCTATAAAAACATATGCTTCATTTATACAGATTTACTTCTGCATTTACTCATTGCACTTCTTCTGAGAAAAAATTATGTCTTAGTTTCTTATAAATCAGGAATACAAAAGCTTGGCTGCTTTTACTTAATAGTTTGGTGATGTTGAAGACTCCAAAACCCAAATAATAAAACAGGTTAGAGGCTTTATTTTTTGTTTAACTGTCCTGTTTTATCAAGTCAGCCAGGAAATTAAACCACTTGTCCACATTGCTCAAGCCTGAGGTCTTATCCTGTCATACAGATTAATTATATGACTTTAGGTCTAAATAGGAATGTGTCAAAAAGGGTGCTGATAAAAGTCAGAAAACCTGGCTTCCAGTTCAAGTCTTCTGAACTTAATGACCTTAGAGAATCATTACGTTTCACCTGAGCATGATGTAAGTAAAATAAGAGTATTGCAAGTCTTTTGTGAATTAGAAAATGATATTCATTCTTTTATTTGTCATATATCTACATATTATTAAGGCAACAAAAATTTAGAATATTACTGGATGATAGTGAGCATTGGGGCTCTATATCCAATACTATATGTTCATTGAATTCTTCCAATTGTATGGGATTTACCTAAATTCATCTTTGGCAATATAAGACTGTTTTGTAAAAGATCTGCTAGTATCTTATTATTATTTTTTTTATTTCTAAAAATTGTACCTGTATGACTTTGGGTTAGTCACCTAACATCTTGGGAAAATGAACTTACTTTATAGGAGCACAAAGTATTTGGAGTAGATGGTTAGCAACATCCATTCAAGTCTTACAATGTTCTGCCACATTTGTGCCACTCGTTCTTTGTTTTGAAATCTAGGACACCAGGCAGAAAAAGGACTTCAGACTCAGCAGTTCCCATGTGCTTATGGCTGAATGGAACTGAAGTTGTCTCCGTCACTGGCTTCACTGTCTAGTTTACTTCACATTACAAATTCTGTTACAAAGTCCTCAATATTTTGGTCTAGAGATTCTTGCTTGCTTTTGCCTAAGGCTTACAGAGTTATGAGTAAATATTTCATCAGTCAAACTAGCACCTAAATTTACCCTTTCTTTTACTTTATTTTCTATTTTCATGAAAGATCTGTCACGGAAACCCCTATATACTAATGTTGCCACAGGCATAGATCATCAGTAATTCAAAATTCACAACCACAGATTCTGGATTGATTGTCATTCGTTTGAATTTTACTTTCTGCTTCTTTTGTGATTTGATTTTAAATCAGTTATCCCTTTTACTCTTTTCAAAATCACCTGTATTCATTAGTGTTCTCCAGAGAAGCAGAAACAATTAGAATGTTTATATCTCTCTCTATATATATCTGTCTGTCTGCCTGTCCGTCCATCCATCCATCCATCCATCCATCCATCTATCCTTCTGTCTAGATAGAGAAAGAGTTTTTTTTTTTTAAAACAAGGAATAGGCTTATACAGTTGTGGAGACTGGCAAATCCCAAATCTTTGGGTTAGCTGGCATGCTGGAGAATGGAATTGTTGCAGTTTGAATGTGAAAGCAGTCTGCTGGCAGAATTCCTTCTTTTGGGGAGTACAAGGGGTTTTGTTCCTATTAAGGCCTTCAATTGATTGAATGAGGCCCACCCACATTCTAGGAGGCACTCTGATTTAAATGTTACTCTCATCTAAAAAGAAAAGACACTTTCACAGAAATATCTAGACTGTTGTTTGCCTAAGTAGCTGAGTATCATGGCCTAGCCAACCTGACCCATCAAATTAACCATTATACAACCCTTGACATGTGCGTCATTGTTTTCTTCAACGTACTGCTTTTAGCCTTCCTTCACAATCTCCCAGGCTAAAATACCCCATAAAACCTTCAGTTCTCATCTCTTATCATATTTTCAGCTGTCTCTTGAGTTTCTGCCCCTGCCCCCGACCATGTTCTCTTCGGGCCCTTTTGTTCCAGCAGGTTTAAAACAAAAGCTCATGATCTTTTCCCCCTTATCTCTTATTTTCTTTTATTAATGACAACATTGTTCAATCTAGAAAGCTTGAAATCATCTTTGAATTAGTCCCCTTCATCCTTTTCTCTAATGAAATTCCAGCTCATTCACTTACTCAAGATAATGTCCTAACCAAAGTAAATAAAATAATGAGGAGGCAAACAATAAGTAAATAATTCCTCAAATAATTATAATTGTGATAAATGGTATGATGAAAAAGCACAGGGTACTAGAATATTTTATAACTTAGGGACGTCATGTAGTATGAGAGGAGCAGGGAAGACTGGTATCAGAAGGATTCATATAAGTTAGTCAAGTGAAATTGGGGCATAAGGAGATGAAGAGTATTCAAGGCAGAGTAAACAGCTTGTGTAAAGACCCTGATATAGGAAAAAATATCAGTTTTTTGTCCACATAAAAATATCAATTTGATATTTAATATGATGCCTGAGTACTAACTCTGTCAGGAATTTTTATTCTCAGACTATGACATGGATATTATGATTTAGATACTAATTTTGGTAAATTGTAGGGGTTCAACAAATGTCTGTTGTATAAATAAATAAATCTTTATTTTAAAGGAGAAAAGTGAGACTCAAAAGATTAAGTAAGGAGTTCAGATTTACACAAGATAAAGTGGCAGAATAAGGAATCTGCTGGTTACAGGAGACACAGAGAAGAAAACCACTGCCTCCAGTCACCCCATTATTGCCCCATGAGCAAGACTAAGAAATACTGTCAAACTTCTAAATTATTAGTAAATCCTGGTAAAGCAGTGTATGATAATCTAATTTTGCTAGACTGATATATATATATATATATTTTTTTCTTTTGGTGTTTAGTTTGCATGATCTTGATAACTTTGGAATATATTTACATAAATAACCTTAGATATTGATTGGATGATTCAGTTTCTCTTCTGCTCTTAATCTCAGCATTAGTTTATTTTTCTTTCCTAAAAGCAATAATGACTTTTTTAAACCTACCAAAATATTTGCTTTAATCGCATACAAATGAAGTGATTATGAATTTCAGATTGGCTAGATTTCAGAATAATTTACTCCATCTTTTTTTCTTACAGTAAGAATAACATTTCTGTTAATATTTTAGAATACACTGTCTTATAAAAATGAAATTGAATTTAAGTGTACTCCATTGACATCTCTTTTAATTTGCAGTTATAAGTTTCAGTTTTATTACTTGGAGAATTCTATGGACAGAAGAGCCTGGCGGGCTACAGTCCTCAGGGTAGCAAATAGTTGGACATACTGAAGTAACTTAGCACACAAGCACCGCCAAAGGAAGAATTAGACTTCTTACAGAAAGAATCACTTCGAAATTAAGAAGTTTGCCATAAATTCCCAGTTTTAATATCACGGTGGTAGTACCAGAAATTTTGAAAGAGATATGGAGCATTGTCTAAACATGAAGATTCACTGCCGATAGAGATCAGAGGTGTTACTCTTTTCCTGTGGCTGGCTACTTTTTAAATAATTACGCTGCAGCTTCTGGCCTCACCACTCCACTCCTGATTATGTTCAGAGTCTCAGTGATATCCAGTTTGTTGGAATTCAATAGAAACTTCTCAGTACCATCAGATACAACAGGATTCTCTTCATTCTTTTCTTAGTTTTAAGGACATCACCACTTGTGGTTTTCCTTTTGCTTCTTGTAGTGACTCACCATGTTCTTTGCTGGTGCTCCTCAGTGCTTAACCTTCAGATGCTGGAAGGCAGGCATATTGGTTCCTCTTGAGTACCATGTCCTTTCTGATCACATTAATCACCATTACTTTAAATATTGTCTTTGTGCCAAGAGCTTCTGAAGTATCTTTATAATCCAGGTATTTCTTTAGAGCTTCAGGATCATTTATTCAGCAACATCTTTGCTATTTCCATTTGGACTTCTCCTCTGCATCTCAAACTTAAAATGTCTAAAAACTGAGCTGCTAATCATCTCTCACACCCAAACCTGCTCCATTCATTGTCTTCCCAGTTCAATTACCATCTATCCCCCAAACTGTTTCATCTTTGATTTAGCTCTTTCTCTTCCATAAAATTGCATTGATCTTATCTTAAAAATATATGAAATGTCTTCACTTTTTTTCTTTTCACTGCTGCTATTGTCAAAAAGCAACCATTGTCTTTTGCCTGAACTGCTTCAGTAGCCTTGTAACTGGTCTCTTTGCTTTTACTCCTGTCTTTAATTTGTTCTCAGTACAAGGATCATTTAAAATATAGGTCATCATCTAATGTCCCTGCTCAAAACTCTCTTCATTATACTTAGAATGGAATCACATGTTGCCATGAGTTCCAACGCTCCATGCCATCTGGCCCTGTCTACCTCTCCTTACCGTATTGTGACTTTCTTTTGCTCACTATACTCCAAAGTTGTGGATTAGCCTTGTTAATGTAATTTCTTCCTTGTTTCTGTTTCTCAGACATGTAAAGTCTTTCCAGCTTTTGAGTTTTGTTGTTGTAGCCTTGCAAAAAACTATTTCCTCAATTATTGTTTTTGAACTTTGTTTTTATTTTTTATAATGGCTGATTCTTTTTTTTGTCCTTTAGGACATTTCATGAAAGTTTCCTTCTCAGAAAGGTTATTTCCAGACTTCCCTATCTAAGTGCTCATTCTAGTCCCAATCATATTCTCATGTTGTTCTGTTTAGTTCCTGCCATCACTTAGCTTAATTTGAAATTATCTTGTTTGTTGCCTTATTCCTAAAGCTAGATTATAAGTAATTTTTCTGAAAATTTAAAATTAGTGTTAAATGTAAATTTTAAATGTGATTGAACAGACATAAAACACTTTAAAATGAGTTGATGATCAGACAAAAAACTTAGGAATTTGCAGCGGTAAAAAAAAGAAATCAGGAATTCCTAAATTCATTATGACTGCTGCATTGGAGGAATAATGTCTTTTCTTTATTTCTAGTAAATTATTTTTATGTTGGGATGAGATGTTGAGGGTCTGTCTGCTTTGAACCTCTTGTGCATCTCCATGTCTTGCTAAGTCTTGCTAGGCCAAAACTGAAAGTTCTTGATTGATCCGCTTCTCAGAATTGTTTTTTAATTGCATCAGTATACATATATCTCCTCCCCCTTGGACCTCTCACCCACCCTCAACCCCTATCCACCCATCTAGTCACTACAGAGCACCGAGCCAAGCTCCCTTAGCTATACAGCAAGTTCCCACTAGTTATTTATTTTACACATGGTGGTGTATATATGTCAATCCCAATCTCCCAATTCATTCCATCCTCCCTTCTGCACCTCATGTCCAATGTCCATTCTCTATGTCTGCAGTTCTATTCCTGCCCTGAAGATAGGTTCATCCATACCGTATTTCTAGATTCCACACATATATATTAATGTATGCTGAAGACAGTCTTGAAAAGTGAGGTTCTTGTTCTACATGAGGTAGGCCTCTGGACAAATAAGTTGTGCTTACTTCTTGTCATAAAAGCAATGGATTCTCTAAGTTCAGGCTTCCTCCTACAGTGAAAGTGAAGTGAAAATGCAAGTTGCTCAGCCGTGTCTGACTTTTTGCAACCCCATGGATTATATAGGCCATGGAATTCTCCAGGTCAGAATACTTGGGTGAGTAGCCTTTCTCTTCTCCAGGGGATCTTCCCAACCCAGGGATCAAACCGAGGTCTCTTGCATTGCAGGCAGATTCTTTACCAGCTGAGCCACAAGGGAAGCCCAAGAATACTGGAGTGGGTAGCCTATCCCTTCTCCAGTGGATCTTCCCACCCAGGAATTGAACCAGGGTCTCCTGCATTGCAGGTGGATTCTTTACCAACTGAGCTATCAGGGAAGCCCTCTCCTATGTAGTACATCCTCATATATGTGTGGGTTTACTCTATCTCTGCTTGCTGCTCCTTGCTGAATCTTTGCAACTAGACTGATAATCCTTGCATTATTTTGCTGCCGTCAAGTCTTTTTCTGTGGTCTGGAAGTCTTGTGTCTTCTATCAGCTTTCTATGGAACCATAGAAGGCTTGTACAGATAGTTTGGTGGGCATTCTCTAAGTTCTAGGCTTCCCTGGTGTTTCAGATGGTAAAGAATCTGTCTGCAATGAAGGAGACCTGGATTCATTCCCTGAGCCAGGAAGATCCCCTGGAAAGGGAAATGTCTACCCATTCCAATATTCTTGCTTGGAGAATTCCATGGACAGAGGAGCCTGGTAGGCTATAGTCCATGGGGTCACAAAGAGTTGGAAATGACTGAGTGACTAACGCTTTCCCTGGGTTCTAGCTTTTCTCAAAACTATTATATTTATTTAAGCAGCATAAAATCCCAATAGAATGATGATTTCCAATTTTTTTTTCTACTCTGAAACTATGATTAAACATATATTGGCAAAAAACCCCCATATATTGGCCTTCTTTTTATATTCTTCAGTTTTATTTAAATGCCAATTTCTTCCACCTTTTTAATGTCCTGTGTCTCATTATTTCATTTACTAATTCTCTTTTCAGTTGTTTTTATTATGCTGTTTAAATTGTCCATTGAGTGTTTGATATTGACAATTATGGCTTTTCTAGAAATTCCATCTATTTTTTAAAAAAACCTGCCAGACCAAAAAAATGTCTCTTGTCTCTTAGTCATGTTTTCACATTCATCTTTTACTTATTTTAATCATTTTTAAGTACATTTAAAATTTTTATTTCTTATAATTCCAATATCTGAATTTTTTGAAATTTCATAGTGTGTTTTCTTTGCTGTCTCTTCCTCATGGTGCCTTATTTTCTCATGTTTGGTCATTTTGGAATGTAAGTGCATGTTCAGTTAGGCCCATTTCAGTGACCTAGCTTGAGATCATACCTATAGAAAGGATTTGAATTAGTTTCAGCTGGGTAACCTGGAAGACCCCAGTATGAGATCCTTTAAATTAATTACCACTAACTAAGAGTGAAACTGGAGCTTTCCAGGTAGCTCAGTGGGTAAAAAATCTTCCTGCAATACAGAAAACGTGGGTTCACTTCTTGGGTCTGGAAGATACCCTGGAGGAGGGCATGGTAATCCACTTCAGTATTCTTGCTCTGAGAATCCCATGGACAAGAGGAGCCTGGAGGGCTGTAGTCCATAGTGTTGCAAGGTGTCCGACATGACTGAAGTGACTGAGTGCACACACAAAGGTGAAACTATTGCCAAAATTATCAAAGGTGACTTCCTTGCCTGCTGCATCAGCATCCCAGAATCCAAAGCCCCGGAGGAGACTGAAAAGTTTTCCTATTACTTTTACCTGTAGGTAGATATTTTTCTAAGTTCATCATTTCATTGAGATTGTAGCTTTGAGGGCCTCTATCTTGCCCGGAGTAAACTCCGGGAGTTGGTGATGGACAGGGAGGCCTGACATGCTGCGATTCTTGGGGTCGCAAAGAGTCAGACACGACTGAGCGACTGAACTGAGCTGATCTTGCCCAAGCTCTTGTCGCTTTTTCACTTATAGTTATTGTACTATTATCTTCTTTCTTTTATCATACACATAGAGTTTTCCTTCTTTTCCTATTTTTGTAGTCTTAGCTTGTAAGTTTTACATTCTATTTGTATTCTTTTGTCACTATTACCCTTAAATTTTATTATGCATACTTAACATTTTAGTCTTTCTGTCCTCATTTGGAATAACACAAGCACATTATATCAGTATAACAGTAAGTCTTCTGTTACTATCTTCCATGTATTTTTATTTAGCATTTTTGGTGCTATAATTTTTCTTCAACTTTTAATTGAAATATACATAGAGAAAAATAAACTTGTCTTAAGGCACTTGCTCAGTGAAATTTTATAAAGATTTTACAGGGTGAACACAGCTGTGTATTCACTATTCAGATCAGAAATAGAGTATTTCTGAAAAATAATATTTATAGCACTCCAGAGACCCTTGTATACTCTCCCAGTCACTACCTCTCTCAAATGTAACCAGTTTTTTTTCTCATTGATGAATTTTGACCAAGTTATGGTTTTAAATTTTGTAAAAATAGAGTAAATAAAATAATTTTTGTATTTGGCATCTTTTACTCAATATTATTTGTATGGCTTATCAATGTTTTTGTATGTGGCAGTAGACTTTATTTTCACTGTTGTAAAGTTTTACAATGTATAGATATGTATTTTTATTTACCTACTTTAATATTGAGGAAGTATTTGTGATGTTTCCAGTTTTATAGCTGATACTAATAGCTATGTCAGCATGATACCAATGATACTGCAAAAATGCTATAAAAATTTTTATATACGTTTTTGGTTGCATATATGCATTTCTGTTGGAATAGAATTACTATACGGAGAAGGCAATGGCACCAGCTCCAGGACTCTTGCCTGGAAAATCCCATGGACGGAGGAGCCTGGTAGGCTGCAGTCCGGTAGGCTGCAGTCCATGGGGTCGCTGAGGGTAGGACACGACTGAGCAATTTCACTTTCACTTCACTTTCACGCATTGGAGAAGGAAATGGCAACCCACTCCAGTGTTCTTGCCTGGAGAATCCCAGGGACGAGGGAGCCTAGTGGGCTGCCGTCTATGGGGTCGCACAGAGTCGGACACAACTGAAGCGACAGCAACAGCAGCAGCAGAATTACTATAACATAAGGAAGCATATGTTCCGTTTACTAGACATTGCCAAGCAGTCTACCAAAAGTGATTATTTCAATTTATACTCTTACATAAAAAAAGTGTTCAATAGTATCAGTTGTTTCACATCCTTTCCAATATTTGGTGTTGCCAGTCTTTTCATTTTAGCATGGTGTGTGGTAGTTGTTGGAGAAGGCAATGGCACCCCACTGCAGTACTTTTGCCTGGAAAATCCCATGGACGGAGGAGCCTGGTAGGCTGCAATCCATGGGGTCGCTAAGAGTCGGACACGACTGAGCGACTTCACTTTCACTTTTCACTTTCATGCATTGGAGAAGGAAATTGGCAACCCACTCCAGTGTTCTTGCCTGGAGAATCCCAGGGACTGGGGAGCCTGGTGGGAGGCCGTCAATGGGGTCGCACAGAGTCGGACACGACTGAAGCAACTTAGCAGCAGCAGCGGCAGTAGCAATATTGAACACCTTTTCAAATTGGCCGTTTGTTTACCCTTTTTAGTCTGAAAGTGTTAGTCACTCAGCTGTATCCAACTCTTCGCAATCCCATGGACTGTAGCTCGCCAGGCTCCTCTGTCCATGGAATTCTTCAGGCAAGAATACTGGAGTGGGTAGCCATTCCCTTCTCCCGAGGATCTTCCAGATCCAGAGATTGAACCTGGGCCTCCTGTACTACAGGAAGATTCTTTACGATCTGCGCTACCAGGAAAGTCCCTTTTAAAGTGCTTTGACTCTTTTAAACTGTGGGTTTTTTTTTTAAAAGTTACTGATTTGTTGAAATTCTGTTAATATATATGATCTGGATACAAGTCCATTTTCAGATAAATTTTGAATATATTGCAAATATATTCTCCTTGACTTTTCATTCTCTTAATGGTGACTTTTCATAACAGAAGTTAATTTAATGTAGTCCCATTTATCATTTTGTCCTATTTACAAAATCTTTCCTTACACTAAAATTTTTATTTTCTAGAGGCTGCATTAACTTTCACATTTAAATCTATGATCCACCTGGAAGTGATTTTTTTTTATAAGTGGTGTATAACATGGATCATTTTACTTTCCTGGTTTGGATATATAATTAATCTAGTACCATTTTCTGAAAAGATGATGCTATTCTTCACTGTACTGGAGTGCTATCTTTTCCATAAATCAAGAGCCTGTATAAATGTAGGCCTGTCTCAGGACTGTTTCTTCTGTTCTGTTGGCCTTTTTGCATATCCTTGAACCAATATGGCAGTACTTTAATTACTATAGCTTTAAAGCGAGTTTGATAAGTAGATTAGTCCAATTTTGTTCTATGTATTATTTAAGATTGTCTGGTTATTCTTACCCATTTGCTTTTCCATCAAATTTTGAATTGTTATGCTGATTTAAAAAAGGGCTAGTATTTTGAATGGAATCTCATTAAATTTGTACAGCATTTGGGGATGGCTTAAAATATTTACAAAGTTGAGTTTAACAATTCATGACATAATGCTCAATTTATTTAGGCCTTTATTTTTTCTCAGTAATATTTCATGTTTCTTTGAATTATATTACTCTTACCTTTTGTGCTATTGTCATACCACCTTTAAAAAAATAATTTATTTATTTTAATTGGACGCTAATTACAACATTGTAGTGGTTTTTGCCATACATTGACATGAATCAGCCATGGTTGTACACATGTTCCCCATCCTGAACCCCCCTCCCACTCCCCTCCCCATCCCATCCCTCAAGGTCATCCCAGTGCACTGGCCCTGAGTGCCCTGTCTCATACATCAAACCTGGACTGGTGATCTATCTCACATATGGTAATATACATGTTTCAATGCTATTCTCTCAAATCATCCCACCCTTGCCTTCTCCCACAGAGTCCAAAAGTCTGTCTTTTACATCTGTGTCTCTTTTGCTGTCTTGCATATAGGGTCATTGTTACCATCTTTCTAAACTCCATATATATGTGTTAATATACTCTATTGGTGTTTTTCTTTCTGACTTACTTCACTCTGTATAATAGGCTCCAGTTTCATCCACCTCGTTAGAACTGATTCAAACACATTCTTTTTTAATAGCTAAGTAATATTCCATTGTGTATATGTACCACAGCTTTCTTGTCCATTCGTCTGATAATGGACATCTAGGTTGCTTCCATGTCCTAGCTATTGTAAACAGTTCTGAGATGAACATTGGGGTACATATGTCTCTTTCAATTCTGATTTCCTCAGTGTGTATGCCCAGCAGTGGGATTGTTGGGTCATATGGCAGTTCCATTTCCAGTTTTTTAAGGAATCTCCACACTGTTCTCCATAGTGGCTGTCCTAGTTTTCATTCCCACCAACAGTGTAAGAGGGTTCGTTTTTCTCCGCTCCCTCTCCAGCATTTATTGTTTGTAGACTTTTTGATAGCAGCCATTCTGACTGGTGTGAGATGGTACCTCATTGTGGTTTTGATTTGCATTTCTCAAAGACGCTTACTCCTTGGAAGAAAAGTTATGACCAACCTAGATAGCATATTCAAAAGCAGAGATGTTACTTTGCCAACTAAGGTCCATCTAGTCAAGGCTATGGTTTTTCCAGTAGTCATGTATGGATGTGAAAGTTGGACTGTGAAGAAGGCTGAGCGCCAAAGAATTGATGCTTTTGAACTGTGACGTTGGAGAAGACTCTTGAGAGTCCCTTGGACTGCAAGGAGATCCAACCAGTCCATTCTGAAGGAGATCAGCCCTGGGATTTCTTTGGAAGGAATGATGCTAAAGCTGAAACTCCAGTACTTTGGCCACCTCATGCGAAGACTTGATTCATTGGAAGAGACTTTGATGCTGGGAGGGATTAGGGGCAGGAGGAGAAGGGGATGACAGAGGATGAGCTGGCTGGATGGCATCACTGACTCGATGAACGTGAGTCTGAGTGAACGCCGGGAGTTGGTGATGGACAGGGAGGCCTGGTGTGCTGCAAATTCATGGGGTCACAAAGAGTCAGACGGGACTGAACTGAACTGAACTGATAATGAGTAAATGAGTGATGTTGAGCATCTTTTCATGAGTTTGTTAACCATCTGTATGTCTTCTTTGGAAAAATGTCTCTTTAGTTCTTTGGCCCATTTTTTGATTGGGTCATTTATTTTTCTGGAATTGAGCTGCATAGGCTGCTTGAATATTTTTGAGATTAATTCTTTGTCAGTTGCTTTGTTTGCTATTATTTTCTTCCATTTGAAAGGCTATCTTTTCACCTTGCTTATAGTTTCCTTCATTGTGCAAAAGCTTTTAAGTTTAATTTGGTCCCATTTGTTTATTTTTGCTTTTATTTCCATTAGTCTGGGAGGTGGGTCATAGAGAATCCTGCTGTGATTTATGTCAGAGAGTATTTTGCCTAGGTTTTCCTCTAGGAGTTTTATAGTTTCTGGTCTTACATTTAGATCTTCAATCCATTTTGAGTTTATTTTGTGTATGGTTTTGAAAGTGTTCTAGTTTCATTCTTTTACAGGTGGTTGACCAGTTTTCCACCTTGTTTTTAACCTCTCCCCAATTAATAGTTTTTATACTTTTTTATATTTAGATTTATTATTCTACCTTGTAATTTATTTAGTTATCACTGATTTTTATATTCAACTCTTTCCGTCTAGAATTAATTTCCTTCCTTTATTATGTTTTTCAGTGTTATGTTTTGTAATGTGTAAAGTTTCTCAGTCCATGTTTGTCAAAAATAGTTTTTATTTTGACTGTTTTATGAATTTCTTTTTTAACTGGATTCATAATTCTGGATTTGACAGTTATTTTTCTTCTGTATTTTGATATTAATAAAATATCTTCTGTCTGTTATATAGTTCTGTTGGAAGGAATCTATTGTTTTCCTGCAGATATGCTCCTTTAACAATAATCCCTTGTAATTTATACTCTTTGTATAATTTATACTCTTAAAGTTCCTTCAAATACTCTTTACATTTTGTTTCATCAGTCCTGCTAAGTATGTGGTGGTTTTCTTCAATCTGAGAATGTTTAAAAATTTTTAAAATTTAATTTTGGAAAACTTTAGCCTAGTATCATTGCTTTCTCATAATCCTTATTTGAACCAATTGTATCCTTGTATTTCATCCTTCTTGAGTTTTATCTTGCTGCTGCTGCTGCTGCTGCTGCTAAGTCGCTTCAGTCGTGTCCGACTCTGTGAGACCCCATAAATGGCAGCCCACCAAGCTCTGCCGTCCCTAGGATTCTCCAGGCAAGAACACTGGAGTGGGTTGCCATTTCCTTCTCCAATGCATGAAAGTGAAAAGTGAAAGTGAAGTTGGTCAGTCATGTCCGACTCTTAGCGACCCCATGGACTGCAGCCTTCCAGGCTCCTCCATCCATGGGATTTTCCAGGCAAGAGTACTGGATTGGGTTGCCATTGCCTCCTCCATGAATTTTATCCTATCATTCCTATTTTCTATCTCTTTAAATTATTGCATGGCATTCCATATAATTTTCTCAGCTATAACTTCTATTACCTTATTTCCACTTTAGCTGTCTATTCTGGTCATTAACCTACCCGTTGAATTCATCCAGTAGAATTTTTTTTTAATTTAAATAACTGTATATTATGGGTAAATTTTGCAATCTCTATTTGGCTCTGTTCTCAAATCCATCCGCTATTTTCATATAACTGTACTTGCTTTACAGTTTTTGTTCTTTCACCTCTTTGAAATTTATATGTAGTAATTAAAATTAACCTTTCAGATTATATTATTTGCTTATGTTATATATAGTATTATATAATTATAATTTATATATATTTGTTTCATTCATTTTTTGAAGTTAGAATTTTTCCATCTGTATTATTATCTCTCTCTTCCTCTGGGTACTACTCATATAACTTATGCTTTGTGACTGTGAGCTCATTTTTAGTAGTGATTAATTTTTGTAGAGGACTGGTTATATCCTGGACTGCAGAAGTAAACACCAAGGTGTTTGATTCAACTTTCTGCTAGAAATTTTAATAAATATTTACTCCTTTTCTTTGGTTTTCAGCAGCAGACAAACATCAGTGTTTTGACCTTTTTAGCTTAGAATTTCAGTTTTTTTGAAAAACTGTATTTTCATCCATGCTGGGAATAGATAGTAAACAGAAGATAGGAGACAGAATTTCTCAATTCTGTTTATTGGTAGGGTTGCCTTTATAGATCTTGGCTTTATATATGGGTTTAAAGTACAACTTTCTACTTTGTATTGCCCAGAGATCTCTGCTACATTCATGTACAAGAATTAAATTTTCAGTCTCTGGCATTAAGATCAGTATTCTATGATCTTAATGAACCATTTGGCTTTTACTCCAAATTATTGCTTTAAATACATTTTGTTTCTGGAACATGGAATTTTTTCTTCCTTCCTTTTTTCTTTAATTTATTCAAATTAGACCATATATTAAAAATATTTTGACTACAATTTATTTAACATTTTTATACATTTGGAGCATGGCAAATCAAACATATTGATCAGATGTCTTTTCCAAGACTCTTCATATGTAGGAAACTTTGTGTTGCAGTAGATAACATCCTATCCTTATAATGTCTCTTATAAAGAATTGCATATTTTTTGTTCTTAAATTATATAATTTTATTACTATTTTATATACTCAATTTATTGAGAGGTCATTTGTGTAAGACACTGCTGTGTATCCATTTCATATGAATTATGCTCACTTTCATAGAGCTTACTATCTAGTTAGGGAGGAAAGCATAAATAAATATTCCTACACATAAATGAAAATTATAAAATGTTTTGAAGGACTTATTTTATACTGGAGAGATTTGTTAGAAAGCCCTCTCTCCAAAAGTGATGTTTAAGCCAACAAGAAGGAACTCATCAGCTTAAGGGGTCAAAAAGAACATCTTAGGCAGCAAGAACAGTATACATAAAGATAGGGGAAAATATGATACCACTGAAGAACTGAAATAAGAGCAGTGTAATTAGGGTGTCCTGGGAAAGGGAAAACTACTAAAAGGTGAAGCTGTAGAATAATTGGGAATCAGGACATTCAGGGCCTTGTCAACTTTGTAAGGAATATGGATTTCATTATGAATGCAATGGAAAACATTTAAAGGATTTTACATTGAGTGGTGATGTAATCTTATATCACTTTGATTGTTGTTTGTAACAGATTTGAAGGAAGAAAAAATAGAATGAAGAGAAGGGTTATCATAAGAGCCTAGAAATAAGATACAACAGGGACTTGAGCTAGAAATAGTGGTAGAAATGAGCACAAGTGGAAAGTAAAGAATAGCATGATATTATGGCAACCCACTCCAGTACGCTTGCCTGGAAACTCCCATGGACGGAGTAGCCTGGTAAGCTGCAGTCCATGGGATTGCTAAGAGTCCGACAGGACTGATCGACTTCACTTTCACTTTTCACTTTCATACATTGGAGATGGAAATGGCAACCCACTCCAGTGTTCTTGCCTGGAGAATCCCAGGGACAGGGGAGCCTAGTGGGCTGCCGTCTATGGGGTCACACAGAGTCAGACACGACTGTAGTGACTTAGCAGCAGCAGCAGCAAACAATATAAGAAATTCTACAAATGGTAAGAATAATGACATCTAAGTATACAACTCTTTGAATAGTGCTCTAGGGGTCAATTTTAGCATATATGTCCAGAAGTTCTTAGCCTGGGAACTATATGAACTTCAAAGGACCTTCAAAATTTCTGAAATTTCATTTGAACTTTCATAGATCTACATGTAAAATTTAATAGATCTACATGTGAGGTTTTCTCTAAGGAGACGGTCCAAATGTCTTACTACATTCCCAAAGGATCTGTGTCCCCAAATCCTGAGAGCTCTAGATTTAGGGGAGCTATTTATAAATATTTGTTTCTCTAACATAGGCTTTTAATTAGGATTTTCTGATAAGACAATTAAAAATTGTACCTCTTGTCAAGAACCTGGAAAGAATACTTTCCATGTAGGCATGATATTAAAAATAATTTACAACCATTGGCATATACCAGTCTAAAGATTGTACCATCTGAATGGATGCTGGCCATAAATTACTATTTCATTATTTGCAGTTCAGATTCTACATTGTTAATTAAAGGGAAGATTTGTCTGTAATCAAACATGTAGAGTATAGCAATAAAATCCATTTATGAAAACAGAGAGGATGACTGCATACAGAGTAAACCCATTACCCTTTTTGGTAGTGGGTCATGGTTCCATATTAAGTAGTTTATTTTCTAGAACAATTTTGATTTATAGAACATGAAAACTGGTTAAAAATATTATAGATATTAAGAAAGCGTGCCATTATTTTTTCTTTGATTTCAGAGTCTGTAAGATTCATCCAACAGAATAGACTGGACTAATATTCAGGTAACCTAAATAATTTTAATATAATGGAAAATAATTTAAAGAACTGATTTACAGTAGTAGCTGTTTCCAAGTTTTGTTCCATGGAGATACAAAATAAATGGCAATTAAAGCACATGATAAAAATGTATTGTTAAGCTGTATATAAGTTTTCTTCATCAGTTCTAGACTCTTTCATCACCTTAGGTAGTGTGAAGGTCTTAATTTATGAAAGTAGTGTAAGGAGTTTTATTTTACAGCTCAAGCAAATTGAAAAAAAACAAAACAAAACAAAACAAAACATAGCAGAGAAACTAAAGCCAAATGTTTTAAGACTCAAGATTTTGGGTTAATGGAAGGAAGGACTACATTGTATTCATAAAAAGCCTGAATGATTAGACTTTTCTTGAAGACATACAGCTGTGTTTTTCTAGAGAATGCACAGTTATTTAAACACATTGTTTTTAAACTATTCCAAGGAGAACTCCTATGGGTCTTTATTTAAAGAATTAATGAGAATGACTTGTAATTAAGAGTATCCATTTATGTAAACATTTGTTAAAAATCTATAAAAATGATTATCAAGTTATTTAGAAACCCAATATCATCTCCTTTAACTTTGTCTACACTACTAATTTGATTAACAGTAGTATTTGTTATTGTTGTATTCCAGGTTTAATTGTCATAAATCTTAAATTAGTATAATCTAAATTAATAAGATTTGACTGTATTTAAAAATGAATGCTTTTTAAATGAAAACAATCTACATCTACAAGAATTGTTGAAACATAGGTCTATAATAATTCTAAACATATTTTTGGCATATTACTTATTGTTTTAAGCTGTCTTGGTTAAGATAGAGTTAACAATTAGACATAACAATCACATGGACTGAAGCACACATTTCCTTTCAAGTATATCTTTCTATTATTTAATTAATTAATTCAATACATACTAATGATGTCCCTTGGGTGTTGAGCATTATTCAGAGTACAGAAGATACAGAAGTTGACAAACTTTTATTAGCACCTTTTGCCCCATCTCTTTCAGTGGGGGTGCTTCATAATTTGTAGTACAGTTAGATCTTTTGTTACATTCTGTACTCCATCCTAAGATCCTCAGAACTCCTAAATGTTTGATTATCTTTCAATTCAGTTCAGTTCAGTCACTCAGTCACTTTGCGACGCCATGAATCGCAGCACGCCAGGCCTCCCTGTCCATCACCAACTCCCGGAGTTCACTCAGATTCATGTCCATCGAGTCAGTGATGCCATCCAGCCATCTCATCCTCTGTCATCCCCTTCTCCTCCTGCCCCCAATCCCTCCCAGCATCAGAGTCTTTTCCAATGAGTCAACTCTTCTCATGAGGTGGCCAAAGTACTGGAGTTTCAGCTTCAGCATCATTCCTCCAAAGAAATCCCAGGGCTGATCTCCTTCAGAATGGACTGTTGGATCTCCTTGCAGTTCAACGGACTCTCAAGAGTCTTCTTCAACACCACAGTTCAAAAGCATCAATTCTTCAGCGCTCAGCTTTCTTCATAGTCCAACTTTCACATCCATAAGTGACCACAGGAGAAACCATAGCCTTGACTAGACGGACCTTTGTTGGCAAAGTAATGTCTCTGCTTTCAATATGCTATCTAGGTTGGTCGTAAATTTCTTCCAAGGAGTAAGCGTCTTTTAATTTCATGGCTGCAATCACCATCTGCAGTGATTTCGGAGCCCCCAAAAATAAAGTTTGGCACTGTTTCCATTGTTTCCCCATATATTTCCCATGAAGTGATAGGACCAGATGCCATGATTTTCGTTTTCTGAATGTTGAGCTTTAAGCCAATTTTTTCACTCTCCTCTTTCACTTTCATCAAGAGGCTTTTTAGCTCCTCTTCACTTTCTGCCATAAGGGTGGTGTCATCTGCATATCTGAAGTTATTGATATTTCTCCTGGCAATCTTGTTTCCAGCTTGTGTTTCTTCTAGCCCAGCGTTTCTCATGATGTTCTCTGCATGTAAGTTAAATAAGCAGGGTGACAATATACAGCCTTGACGTACTGCTTTTCCTATTTGGAACCAGTCTGTTGTTCCATGTCCAGTTCTAACTGTTGCCTTCTGACCTGCATATAGGTTTCTCAAGAGGCAGGTCAGGTGGTCTGGTATTCCCATCTCTTTCAGAATTTCCACAGTTTGCATATATTAAGTTATTGCAAAGTTTTATGGGTTTTGGCAAATGCACAGTGTCCTATATCCATCAGAATAGTATACAAAATAGCAATCCCCTGAGCTTCATTTATTCGAACCGTCTCTCCACATACTTAGTAACTATTTGGTACAAATTTATGATTTTTTGAACTGCAGAGTATAAGACTTCAAATAATCATCTTACTCATTTGTGTTTACAAGTTACTTTAAAATAATAGCTAGAATTTATTGAGTGCTTACTACATGACAGGTACCATTTGCAAGGATTGTCTTTTTTTTTTTTTTTTTTGCCATACATATCTTAAGTGTTCTTAGATCCCTGACCAGAGATTGAATCCATGCCCCCTGCAGGTCTGCACTGGAAGCTTGGAGTCCTAATCACCAGTCTGGCAGGGAATTTCCAAAAGTTACTTTAATAAGAATATAAAGAGGATGAGTATAATTACAATTGTTCTGGTTATATAGTGCTGCTTAACAAATCACCTAAAACTTGGTCATGTGAAAGAGCAGTGATTTTTCTTCCCTTCCCTTCCTTTTCTTTCCTCTCCTTTCTTTCCTTTCCTTTCCTCCTTTCCTTTCCCTTCCTCCTGCCCCTCTCCACTTTCTTATAATAAGCTTTCAATTTGTGCAAGGCTTACAGAAGAAGACTTATCTTTATTTCTCTACTGTGTGATTCAGTTTTATTCCTTTGGTGACTGCTGCTGTTGCTGCTAAGTCGCTTCAGTCGTGTCCAACACTGTGCGACCCCATAGATGGCAGCCCACCAGGCTCCCCCATCCCTGGGATTCTCTAGGCAAGAATACTGGAGTGGGTTGCCATTTCCTTCTCCAATGCATGAAAGTGAAAAGCGAGTCAAGTCGCTCAGTCATGTCTGACTCTGTGCGACCCCATGGACTGCAGCCTACCAGGCTCTTCTATCCATGGGATTTTCCAGCCAAGAGTACTGGAGTGGGGTGCCATTGACTAGTCTGCTTATATAAAGATGTTATCTAGTGAACATTTGGGGAAGTATGTTCAATGCAACAAATATTTATTGAATACTCATTATGCATAAATCATTCTGCTAAGAAAGATAGTGAATAAAATAGATTTAAAAAGAAGATATGATTCCTACCTCCAAGAAATTTGTAGGACATATTTATTTTAATGGAAATTTATTTAAGTGCTTTAACAAAGCAAAATAGCAGTGGCTTCGATGAAAAGTAGTATTTATTCTTCAGATTATAATCTAAGTGATTCACAGTTGATATGGTTCTTGATATCAAGGACCCAGTTATCTATCTAGTTGCCTTATCATCTCTAGGAATAAAGTATTTCACAAACAACACCACATTCTGGTAATAGAATGCTAGAAGAAGGGGTGGAAGGACTAACATATCACTGTTTTTAAAATCATTATGTAGAAATTGCTCACTTCTGTTTGCCTCCCTTTTATGAGATTTTTATCATATGGGCACACCTACATTAAAATGTGGATGGAAAACAGTTTATGAAGCCAATTCAGATTGTAGTACTGAATGTAGATGGGGAGAATTTTCCACAAAGAAAATACAAATCATTTTGAAAAATGACTGTGATACAAGGAAGAATGATATAGCCTTTATTAAGGCTGATATGAACAATGCAGTTTGGAAATTCAAAGTAGATAGGGTTTAATTCTGGATTAATAAACAGGGAATTGTAAATACACTACTGTGAGCATTTAATTAGGCATAAGAATTTGAAAGAATAAATTCTTATCAGAATCTGAAAGATATAAAGTTGAATTTTGGGTGAACAGAAACTCAAGTCTTAGTTTAAGCCATGCTTCAAGAGTGAAGGGCTTCTCGATGGCTCAGAGGTAAAGAATCCACATGCAGTGCAAGAGGCACAGGAGACGCAGGTTTGATCCCTGGGTCTGGAAGATCCCCTGGAGGAGGGCATGGAAACCCACTCCAGTATTTTTGCCTGAAAAATCGCATCGATGGAGAAGCTGGGCTGGCTACAGTCCAAAGGGTCACAAAGAGTTAGACATGACTGAGCACACAGAGCATTCCATAATGAAAGTAGCTGAAGATAAAGGTAGAATGGAGATAGCAGTCATTTGAAGAGGACCATAAATTAGGATATATTCTGGAATGAGGTTTGTGGATGGACATTGCTAAATGTATAGCATATTATAGATTACTAATAAATATATTTTAATAAATATCAGATTACCTCCCCAAAGATTTAGATGTGCTTCTCCATTACTGAATGTGTTATTTGGGAAGTGACATATAACTTTATTTTGGAGATGTTGCTTCAATAGTATCATTCCTCCATGGTCATTTGGTATTTCCCAGCACCAAATGAAAGGAAATTGGCCTATATGTCCCCCTCTCATACCTTATGAGGAAGGACCATGTGCACTCTCCACAGAGGACATATATAGCAGTGGGTTTGGCCAAGTGCTTACACAGAAAAAAAGAGCAGGTATTGGGCTTCTGGGGTACCCAGGTGGCACTAGTGGTAAAGAATCTGCATGTCAGTGCAGGACCTATAAGAGAAGAGAGTTCCATCCCCTGGAGAAGGGCATGGCAACCCATTCTAGTATTTTTGCCTGGAGAATCCCATGGATAGAGGAGCCTGGCAACCTACAGTCCACAGAGTCTCAAAGAATTGGATATAACTGAAGTGACTTAGCACACATGCACACACACATGTGTTCCGTTCAGTTCAGTTCAGTTCAGCCGCTCAGCCACGTCCAACTTTGAGACCCCATGAACCGCAGCACGCCAGGCCTCCCTGTCCATCAGCAACTCCTGCAGTCCTCCCAAACCCATGTCCATTGAGTCGGTGATGCCATCCAGCCGTCTCATCCTCTGTCATTCCCTTCTCCTGCCTTCAATCTTTCCCAGCATCAGGGTCTTTTCAAATGAGTCAGCTCTCTGCATCAGGTGGCCAAAGTATTGGAGTTTTAGCTTCAACATCAGTCCTTCCAATGAACACCTAGGACTGATCTCCTTTAGGGTGGACTGGTTGGATCTCCCTGAAGTCTAAGGGACTCTCAAGAGTCTTTTCCAACACCACAGTTCAAAAGCATCAATTCTTCGGCGCTCAGCTTTCTTTATAGTCCAACTCTCACCTCCATACATGACCACTGGAAAAAACATAGCGTTGACTAGACAGAACTTTGTTGACCAAGTGATGTCTCTGACAGTAATATGCTGTCTAGGTTGGTCATAACTTTCCTTCCAAGGAGTAAGCGTCTTTTAATTTCATGGCTGCAATCACCATCTGCAGTGATTTTGGAGCCCGGAAAAATAAAGTCAGCCACTGTTTCCACTGTTTCCCCATCTATTTGCCATGAAGTGAAGCTTGTAATATGGAAAGATATTCTCACACAAGGTGATAAGTCCAGCTTAGACTGTGAGGGCTTTTTATCTCTTGGTACGGAAGTGTTCGAGGCCCAAGGCCCATTTTTATGTGACTGTGGTTGGGGGTTACGGAGGGGTGGTGGGATGTCAAAAAAAGACTGCATGCATGAAACTACCTTTCCCATCACTAATCCTACCATAATTTTAGAAAAGGTATAAACAAGCTGGTAAAAGATATATTACCTGGAGATATATATATACTCTTTCTTTAAAATAATTGCTTGGAAAAAATGTCAGTAGATAATACTGCACATAAATGTAGAAATAGCATATTCTATTATATGTGGAAATTATAATTAATAAGCACTGTCATTTAATCTTTTTGTTCTTAATAGTAATGCACGAGCTTGATTTAAGTACTATGGCATTGAAAAATTACTTTTATGACACAATATGGTTCACTAAGTTTTTCTTCTTGGTATTGCATTATTTTTGCCTTTATCTTTATTTCTTTATTTGTACTTATTTTGAATTTATTTTGCCCTTCTTTCTCAAGATGAAAACTTATATTATTTGGTCTATTTCTCCTTTTTCTAATGTAAGAATATACTACTATAAACTTACTGCTTTTATGGCAGCTCATAAATTTTGTTGTATCAGGTTTCTATTTTCATTATATTCAGAATATTTTTTTTCATTTCTCTCATGATTATCTGTGACACACGGATTATTTACGATGTGTTATTTAATTTCTGATTTTTTTTCACATTTCTTTTTGTTTTTAATTTAAGTTTCATTCCATTGTAGTCTGAAAACATACTTTGCATGATTTTAATTCTTTTCAATTTGTTAAGGTTTGTTTCCTGGCCCAAAATATGATCTGTCTTGGTGAACATTCCATTGTATTTGCAAATAATGTGTATTCTTGAGTGCCCTATAAATATCAACTAGGTTAACTTGGTTGATGGTGTTTTTCAGGTCTACTATATCTTTGTGAATTTCTTCCTACTTTTTCTGCTTTTTACTAAGAGAAAAATGTTGAAGTTGCCAGCTATAAAAATGGATATGTCTATTTTTCCACAGTTCTGTCAGTTATTCTTTGATGCATTGTTAAGTTTTATTTTTAGGTGCATAAACATTTAAGATTGTTATGATCTATACAATGGTAATGAGTCTATATAATTCATAAGTTCTTGATGAACTGATTTCCTTCTAAGTAAGTTATGGTGCTATTCCTTGTTTTGAAGTCTATTTTTATCTGACAGTATATTCCCTTCAGTTTTCTTTTGCATAGTGCTTGCATGACAGATCTTTTCCATCCTTTTACTTTTTACCCCTCTGTTATTTTATATTTAAAGTGTTTCATAATTTCTTTATGTGGTTCTTATTGCATTGTCCAATCTGACAATTTCTGCCTTTTAATTATAGTTTTCACATCATTTTCATGTAGTGTAGTTATTGTTACTTATGTTGTTTTTTAAAAATTTATACTCACAATCTATTTTCTATTTGTTTCTTCTGTTCTTTGCTTTTTAAAAATTGAATATTCTTATGATTATGTTTTGTTTCTACTATTGGATTATTAGTTGATACACTTAAAAACATATATAGTGAATGCTCTAAGGTTTACAGTATACATGTGTCACATATCACAACCTCCACATATTACTGTATCACTCCATGTAAAGTTTAAGCAGCTTGTACCATTGCCATTATATTTGGTCTTTTATTTTTTATTCTGTGGTTGTCACGCATTTTACTTCTGCATACAGTCTTGTTACTATTTTTGCTTTAGACTGTCGATTTATCTTTAAAGTGATCAAAAATAAGAAAAAGTCTTTAATGATTACCTTTATTTGATCATTTCTGGCACTTCTCATTTCTTTGTCTATATCCAGGTTTGCTTCTGGTATTACACTTCTTTTGCTTGAAGAATTTCCTTTAACATTTCTTGCTGTGGGTGTGTATTGCTAATGAATTAATCTTTATTTTATTAAAAAAAAGACTATTTTGCTGTCAGTTTTAAATAATACTTATGTTGGGAATGGAATTCAGAATCAATATATTTTCTTCTTTCAGTGCTTTAAAGATATGCTATTGTATTCTAACCTGCTTAGCTTCTGATTAAAAAAGAAAGTCTGTGGTAAACTTTATCTCTTTTTCCTCTGAAATGTTTCATTTTTCTCAGCCTGCCTTCAAGATTTTCTCTTTGTCTTTTGGCAGTTTGACTAGGTACATTCAGTTTTGTTTTGTTTGTGGAATGTATATTAGATTGTTTTCCAATAGCTCTTATATCCTTTATTCTGTTTCCAGTCTTTTTTTTTCTTTTAGTTTGTATGATTTATTTTGCTCTATCTTCAGGTTTACTGATTCTTTCCTTAGCTATTTGCACTTAAGTGATGAGTACACCAAAGGAATTTGTGATCTCTGTTACCATGTTTATTTTTATTATTATTATTTTTAACATTGCCATTAGACTCTTGTAGTTTCCGTCTCTGTGATGAAATCCCCTATCTGTTCATGCATATTGTCTATCTTTTTCTCTGGATCATTTAACATGACTAGTTACTTTTAAATCCACTATCTGATAGTTTCAACTTGCGGGTCAACTCTAAGTGTGAATCTGTTGATTGCTTTATCACTTCACAATGAGTCATTGTTCTTCCTTTTTTAATGTGTCTCAAGGCAATGGCAACCCACTCCAGTGCTCTTGCCTGGAAAATCCCATGGACGGAGGAGCCTGGTGGGCTGCAGTCCATGGGGTCGCTAAGAGTCGGACATGACTGAGCGACTTCACTTTCAGTTTTCACTTTCCTGCATTGGAGAAGGAAATGGCAACCCACTCCAGTGTTCTCGCCTGGAGAATCCCAGGGACGGGGGAGCCTGGTGGGCTGCCATCTATGGGGTTGCACAGAGTCGGACACAACTGAAATGACTTAGCAGCAGCAGCAGCATCATTTTTTTAATTTTATGATAAAAAAATGTTGTAATATATAGGATAATAGAGACCAATGTTAACAGTGTTTTTCCTAGAAATTCCTCTTATTCAGTATGCATTCAGTATTCATTTTATTAATATGCATCAGTCTAGTCAGGAATTGAGCACAATTTAGGATCTATCATTATGATTACCTTCAGTGCAATCTAGGCTTCAAATTTAATCTAATGACTGGAAGGAGTTTCCTTGTGTTTTTCTCAGAATCCTCCGTGTACTTCAGCTTTAGAAATTTCTGCACACCTGAACCATAGAGTGGAACCTTTGTCTATGTTCTTACCCCTTCTCTTGTGATAGGCCACTGTTGCTTGCTACTTGGTGATAGCCTTATGTTAAGGATCTTGAGGGTTTTCTTCTTTTCCTGTGCTTGTCCATCTTCAGTATTTGGCAGGCTTTGTGTCCCTGGACCTCAGGCGCGGAACTTTGCTTTCATTGCTTCTCTTCTGTCCCATGCTAGCCATACCCTGCATTGTCATTGTGGTTAGTCTAGGGCAGAGATGATTTCTTGACCCTTATTTAATGCTAGCTAATCTCTCCTTGCTATTGGTTTTGAATCCTGGGTTCAAGAGTCTTTCCTGCCCTTCACTCAGGAGTATAGAGCTTTTGTTTGTATACCTCTTGCAGCAGTACAGTATTTTGCCTGTGTTCTGTAACTGGAGAGTATTTCTATCTCAACACTATTGGGTTTTATTCTACTCCCATGTCAAAATAATGGGTTTTTACCTGTATTCCAGGAAATGAGAGAATTTGCTGGGCTTCTCCAAGTAGCTTAAAATATTTGCCCATAGAAAGAAAGGCATAGGGAAACATAAGAGACTTTGTTCAATAGTAGGTTTTATACTAAATGCCTGTTCCAAGTGGGGAGGGCTCTCTCCAGTCTCTCTCTCTTTGCCAGTCTTTCTCAGGAGCACTAGGGGAAAGCCATGGAAAAGAGCTTGCAAGTGAATGCAGACTCCTTTTGTTTCTGTCTTCTGAGATATTACAACTGACAGATTCCCCATACTGGTCCTTTAAAAATTTGTTAAAATTTTAGCTTATTCATTTGTATCTGCTTGTTTGATGACCACCCTTTTCTCCTGTGCTCTGACATAGGTGAAACAGTTTGTAAGTCCTATCTCTACTCCTCTAGGCTTGTCATTGTAGAATTCGGTTTCCTTGGCTGCCTGGAAAACTCAGCTTTCTGATGGACTCTAGAAAAATTATGATGTTATTGATTATCTGTCCTTCTCTCATTATTTTTGTGAAAGCAGCATTCTCTTGTGGCCTTCTAACTCTTTGTTCTTAGTGGAACTGAACCAATTGTGGTAGAGTCTTATTCTTATTTCTGTGCTGTCTCAATCAAGCATTAAGCATATTTTTTCCTATTTTATCCAGAATTTTAGTTGTTTTCAATGGAAAGGCCTACATAATGTCTTCTATGCCGGTAGAATAACACCAAGTCTTAAAATTAATAGTGAAACTGTACTCAAGTAGGGAAGCTGAGTGTATAAGAATAATCACTAAACATTTATAATTGGCATATACAATTTCTAATCCATTAAAGGGAAAAAGTACAGAGTGTGACTAATTTAATTAGAGGCTTCAGGATGTGTAATGATGCTACTTTTCATCAGAAAAAGAATCATCTCTTCATTGTACAGTGTGATGAACAATTTAAAATTGTATTGTTTGCAGGCTCTCTGATAAATTCATGACTATAAATTGCCTTTAATATGTAAATGTCTTGAGTTAGTATTTGTAGAACATTCAATTTAGAGGGTGTGTTTAAATCCATTTGTTAGAATGGTCCTCTGAGTTAGGTTGAGTTTATTTCCAACCTACAGACAAAACAATGAGGATAGAAAGATTTTTCAGCTGTCCTAGCATGGCAGACTACTTCGGTGTTCTTGCCTTGAGGACCCCATGACAGTGTGAAAAGGCAAAAAGATAAGACACTGAAAGATGAACTGCCCAGGTCAGTAGGTTCCCAATATGCTTCCAGAGAAGAGAGGAGAAATAGCTCCAAAAAGAATGAAGAGACAGAGCCAAAGCGATGCCCAGTAGTGGATGTGACTGGTGATGGAAGTTAAATTTCGATAGGTAAAGAACAATATTGCATAGGAACCTGGAATGTCAGGCCATGAATAAAGGTAAATTGGAGGTGGTCAAACAGAAGAACACAAGAGTGAACATCAACATTTTAGGAATCAGTGAACTAAAATGGACTGGAAAGGGCGAATTTAATTCAGTTGACCATTTACATCTACTACTGTGGGCAAGAATCCTTTCAATGAAATGAAGTAGCCCTCATAGTCAAAAAAAGAGTTGGAAATGCAGTACTTGGGTGCAATCTCAAAAACAACAGAATGAATTCTGTTCGTTTCCAAGACAAACCAATCAATATCACAGTAATACAAGTCTATGCTCCAACCACTAATGCCGAAGTAGTTGAAGTTGAATGGTTCTATGAAGACCTGAAGACCTTCTAGAACTAACACCAAAAAAGATGTCCTTTGCATCATAGGGGACTGGAACACAAAAGTAGGAAGTCAAGGGATACCTGGAATAACAGGCACATTTGGCCTTGCAGTACAAAATGAAGCAGGGCACAGGCTAACAGAGGTTTGCCAAGAGAACCCACTGGTTGTGGTAAATACCCTCCTTCAACATCACAAGAGACAACTTTACACATGGATAGCACCAGATGGTCAATGCCAAAATCAGATTGATTATATTCTTTGCAGCCAAAGATGGAGAAGCTGTATATAGTCAGCAAAAACAAGACTGGGGGCTGAGTATGGCTCAGATCATGAACTACTTATTGGCAAATTCAGACTTAAATTGAAGAAGGTAGGGAAAACCACTAGACCATTCAGGTATGACCTAAATCAAATCCCTTATGATTATACAGTGGAAGTGAGAAATAGATTTAAGTGACTAGATCTGATAGAGTGTCTGATGAACTATGGACAGAGGTTCGTGACATTGTACAGGAAACAGGAATCAAGACCATCCCCAAGGGAAAAAAGAAAAAAGAAAAAGGCTGTCTGAGGAGGCCTTACAAATAGCTGTGAAAAGAAGGGAAGCAAAAATCAAAGGGGAAAAGGAAAGATATACCCATTTGAATGCAGAGTTACAAAGAAGAGCAAGGAGAGATAAGAAAGCCTTCCTCGGCAATTAGTGCAAAGAAATAGAGGAAAACAATGGAATGGGAAAGACTAGAGATCTCTTCAAGAAAACTAGACATACCAAGGGAACATTTTATGCCAAAATGGGCTCAATAAAGGACAGAAATGGTATGGACCTAACAGAATCAGAAGATATTAAGAAGAGGTGGTAAGAATACACAGAACCATACAAAAATGATATTCATGACCCAGATAATCACGATGGTGTGATCACTCACCTAGAGCCAGACATCCCAGAATGGGAAGTCAAGTGGGCCTTAGGAAACATCACTATGAACAAAGCTAGTGGAGGTGATGGAATTCCAGTTGAGATGTTTCAAATCCTGAGAGATGATGCTGTGAAAGTGATGCACTCAATATGCCAGCAAATTTGGAAAACTCAGCAGTGGCCACAGGACTAGAAAAGGTCAGTTTTCATTCCAATCCCAAAGAAAGGTAATGCCAAAGAATGCTCAAACTACCGCACAATTGCACTCATCTCACATGCTAGTAAAATTATGCTTAAAATTCCCCAAGCCAGGCTTCAGCAATACATGAAGCGTGAACTTCCAGATGTTTAAGCTGGTTTTAGAAAAGGCAGAGAAACCAGAGATCAAATTTCCAGCATCCACTGGATCATGGAAAAAGCAAGAGAGTTCCAGAGAAACATCTATTTTTGCTTATTGACTATGCCAAAGCCTTTGACTATATGGATCACTATAAACTGTGGAAAATTTTTAAAGAGATGGGAATACCAGACCACCTGACCTGCCTTTTGAGAAATCTGTATGCAGGTCAGGAAGCAACAGTTAGAACTGGACATGGAACAACAGACTGGTTCCAAATAGGAAAAGGAGTATGGCAAGGCTGTATATTGTCACTGTACTTATTTAACTAATATGCAGCATACATCATGAGAAATGCTTGGTGGAAGAAGCACAGCTGGCATCAAGATTGCTGGGAGAAATATCAATAACCTCAGATATACAGATGACACCACCCTTATGGCAGAAAGTGAAGAGGAACTAAAAAGCCTCTTGATGACAGTGAAAGTGGAGAGTGAAAAAGTTGGCTTAAAGCTCAACATTCAGAAAATGAAGATCATGTCATCCAGTCCCATCACTTCATGGGAAGTAGATGGGGAAACAGTGGAAACAGTGGCTGACTTTATTTTTTTGGGCTCCAAAATCACTGCAGATGGTGGTTGCAGCCATGAAATTAAAAGACGCTTACTCCTTGGAAGGAAAGTTATGACCAACCTAGACAGCATATTAAAAAGCAGAGACATTACTCTGCCAACAAAGGTCCGTCTAGTCAAAGCTACGGTTTTTCCAGTGGCCAAGTACGGATGTGCGAGTTGGACAATAAAGAAAGCTGAGTGCAGAATTGATGCTTTTGAACTGTGGTGTTGGAGAAGACTCTTGAGAGTCCCTTGGACTGCAAGGAGATCCAATCACTCTTTCCTGAAGGAGATCAGTCCTTGGTGTTTATTGGAAGGACTGATGTTGAAGCTAAAACTCCAATACTTTGACCACCTGATGTGAAGAACTGACTTATTGGAAAAGACCCTGATGCTGGGAGAGATTGAGGGCAGGAGAAGGGGACGACAGAGGATGAGATGGTTGGATGGCATCACCGACTCAATGGACATGGGTTTGGGTGGACTGCAGGAGTTGGTGATGGACAGGGAGGCCTGGCATGCTGTGGTTCATGAGGTTGCAAAGAGTCGGATATGACTGAGCGACTGGACTGAATTGAACTGAACTTACCTACTTCCTAAGAAATCTGTATGCAGGTCAGGAAGCAACAGTTAAAACTGGACATTGAACAATGGACTGGTTTTGAATTGGGAAAGGAGTACATCAAGGCTGTGTATTGTCACCCTGCTTATTTAACTTATATGCAGAGTACATCATGCAAAATGTCTGGTGGATGAAGCACAAGCTGGAATCAAGATGCTGGGAGAAATATCAATAGCCTCTGATATGCAGATGACACCACCCTTATGGCAGAAAGTGAAAAGGAACTGATGAGCCTCTTGATGAAAGTGAAAGAGGAGAGTGTAAAATGTGGCCTAAAAGTCAACATTTGAAAAACCTAGATCATGGCATCTGGTCCCATCACTTCATGGCAAAAAAATGGGAAAATAATGGAAATAGTGAGAGACTTTATTTTCTTGGGCTCAAAATCACTGCAGATGTTGACTGCAGCCATCAAATTAAGATGCTTGCTCCTTGGATGAAAAGCTATAACCTACCTAGACAGTGTATTATAAAGCACAGATATTACTTTGCCAACAAAGGTCTATCTAGTCAAACCTATGGTTTTTCCAGTAGTCATGTAAGAATGTGAGAATTAGACTTTAAAGAAAGCTGATCACCAAAGAATTGATGCTTTTGAACTGTAGTGTGAGTGAAGACTCCTGAGAGTCCCTTGGACTGCAAGGAGATCCAACCAGTCAATCCTAAAGGAAATCAGTCCTGAATATTCACTGAAAGGAGTCATGCTGAAACTGAAACTCCAATACCTTGGCCACCTCATGTGAAGAACTGACTCCTTGGAAAAGACCCTGATGCTGGGAAGGATTGAAGGCTGGAGAAGGGGACAGCAGAGGATGAGACGGTTGGATGGCATCATTGACTTGATGGACCATAGTTTGGGCAAGCTCTGTAAGTTAGTGAAAGACAGGGAAGTCTGGTATGCTGCAGTCCATGGGGTCACAAACAATTAGACATGACTGAACTGAAATGAGCATGAACATTAATTAACAGTGAGACCTCCCTTCATTCATTCATTCATCCTTATAGAAGATGTCTTGTAATATAGGCACTCAGGTACTGATAACACTAAGATGAAGCCTACAACTTCTGATCTTAAGATGGTTATGTGGTCATAATCCTAGACTGGTAGGAAAGTAGAAGCTAAAGTAAATCATGAATAAATATAATAATTTCTATAATTATAATATGACAAAATGCAATGGAAGCATAAGCAAAGGAGAATCTAATTATATTTGAGAGCATTAGGAAATGCATCACTGAAAAATTACACAGAAACCTTGAACAACTCCTTGAAGTAGACATACGTAATCATATTTCAGGGGCTAAGGATTGGGTGGAGAGCAGAGCTTTTAAGGTGTATGTAATAGCATGTCCAAAATTTGGGATAATGTGAAGGTTTGGAACATTTATGTAACTTCCAGTATTTCTGGATTCATGGATTAGGAATTGAGTGCATATAGGAAGAAAAGGAGGCTGGAAATAGGGATACGTCCAGTAGTCAAAGATTTTGCATATTTTCAAGAGCTTTCAGTTCAGTTCAGTTCGGTCTCTCAGTCATGTCCAACTCTTTGCCACCCCATGAATTGCAGCACGCCAGGCCTCCCTGTCCATCACCAACTCCAGAGTTCACTCAGACTCACGTCCATTGAGTCAGTGATGCCATCCAGCCATCTCATCCTCTGTCGTCCCCTTCTCCTCCTGCCCCCTCGCCCCAATCCCTCCCAGCATCAGAGTCTTTTCCAATGAGTCAACTCTTCGCATGAGGTGGCCAAAGTACTGGAGTTCCAGCTTTAGTATCAGTCCTTCCGAAGAACACCCAGGGCTGATCTCCTTCAGAATGGACTGGTTGGATCTCCTTGCAGTCCAAGGGACTCTCAAGAGTCTTCTCCAACACCACAGTTCAAAAGCATCAATTCTTTGGCACTCAGCTTTCTTCACAGTCCAACTCTCACATTCATATGTGACCACTGGAAAAACCATAGCCTTGACTAGACGGACCTTTGTTGGCAAAGTAATAAGAAGTTTTAGGCTCCTACTTTAGAAGGTAGGAGGCCACTGAAAAGTTTAATATAAATTCAAGGTTTTGATTTATATCTCAGAATTACTTCTCTAACTTATCTGTGGATGTTAGAACAATAAAGGACAAGATTTATTCATTCTTTTTTATGCCCAGACAGTGTTAGAGAATGGATGGTTTGTTGAGCACTGGGAATGTACTAACGAAAGGATAGCCATGGCAACTTATAGTCTCATGGGAGAGATGTACAAAACTCAAGCAAATATATAACTTTTAGCAATTACAAACTGGATAAAGGAAAGGGCTTTATCAGAACAATTGGAAAAGGAGACTGAGAAGTTTCATTACTGTAAACAACATATGCATGCATACGTGTTAAGTTGCCTCAGTTATGTCTGACTCTTTGTGACCATATGGACTCTAGCCCAGCAAGCTTCTCTGTCCATGGGATTCTCCAAGCTAGAATACTGGAGTGGGTTGCCATGCCTTCCTCTGGGGTATCTTCTCGACCCAGGATTGAACCTGCTTCTCTTATGTCTCCTGCATTGGTAGGCTGGTTGTTTACCACTAGTGCCACCTGAGAAGCCCCATAAACAACACATTTTTAATACTGTTAATGAGAAACCTTACAATTGATTACAGCAACAAGGTTGTCATGGCACTTGAGCTGAAAGCACTAAGGAGCAACCTTCATGTAACATTCAATCTGGAATTTGTTCTCTTACTTTCCAAATCCAGAAAGATTTATAAAATCTTTTTCTTTGCAGTTCTGCAAAGAAAAAGAAACTATATTTAAAATATGTAACTCTTAAGATTTGAGTTGGAAAATAGCTGTACCTCTGGAAGTTGATGCATTATATGAATCTTTGTATAGGAATAGAAATACTTGAAGTCTGTATTTTAAAAATTTAATTTTGAGCAGTTACAAAGCTGTAAAAAGATGCTACACTGTTTAGCAAATGAGGCCTGATATAACAGAATATACATCAGGTATAACAGGTCTGATATATCAGATATAACCTGATCTGAGTGAACTGGCAGAGATAATGACAAGCCATGAACCAGTGTGATATACTCAAGTGGGTCTGGGCATAATATAGAAAAAGCTATCATAAAGTGATTCCCTTAGGGAATAGGAAAGACATTTCACAAGCTCCTCTGGCAAGTGATGGGGATTCATGATTCAGAACAGAACCACAGTCTATTGTTTTTTATTTTATTATATGTGTTTTTAAAAAATTTTATTATATATGTGAGTATGTGTATTGATTAAAGTTACATAAAACATGGATTTTATAATGTAGGTTCTGTTCTCAATTAGAAAATTTTAAATAATATTCTGAGTGATCTTTTACCAATATACCTGAGTTGATTAGATTTTTCCAGCAATTGCATACACAAAGTAAGCAACACCTTTTACCTAAGCAACACCTCTTATCTTACCAAGGTCTGCTCCTGTATGGTATATTGTTCAGTCGTTGATACTTGTTAGATTAAAGGGATGTTTATTTTTGAAGGGAAGGGTCATGTTTAAGTGACTAAGAGTGATGACTCAGGTCTCAGAAGGAAAAGGTTCCAATCCTCCATATGCTATTTATTAGCTTGAACTTTAGGCAAGTTACCTAATCTTGTTAAGTCTCAGTTTATTCATATTTAGATTAGGGAGAGAAATGCTACCAATTCATAGGCTGTTTGTAAGAGTTCAATAAGATAAACTACAGTCTCTGCCATATGTTAATTGCTCAGTATTTTAATTTATGATTATTTAGCAAAAACTATGCACACAGTCTCCCTAAAGAAAAATAATTTACTCCCCAAAATCAAAAGTCAAGTTGAAAAATTTGGACTTATTTTGTTCTGAATAAAGTAAAAAATTTGCATACAATTACAAGGTCACTGATGATGAAAAGGAGGAGGAATAAAAAACTAATCTTTATCAATTTTAAAAAGTTTCATTAAAAAGCTTTCAATGACCCAGTTTTCACAATGTGAATATATGGATAACGTAGTATTCATATGGTTCAGTTCAGTTCAGCTCAGTCACTCAGTCGTGTCCAACTCTTTGTGACCCCCATGAATCGCAGCACACCAGACCTCCCTGTCCATCACCAACTCCCGGAGTTCACTCAGACTCGTGTCCATCGAGTCAGTGATGCCATCCAGCCATCTTATCCTCTGTCGTCCCCTTCTCCTTCTGCCCCCAATCCCTCCCAGCATCAGAGTCTTTTCCAATGAGTCAACTCTTTGCATGAGGTGGCCAAAGCACTGGAGTTTCAGCTTTAGCATCATTCCTTCCAAAGAACACCCAGGGCTGATCTTCAGAATGGACTGGTTGGATCTCCTTGCAGTCCAAGGGACTCTCAAGAGTCTTCTCCAACACCACAGTTCAAAAGCATCAATTCTTTGGCACTCAGCTTTCTTCACAGTCCAACTCTCACATGTATACATCACCACTGGAAAAACCATAGCCTTGACTAGATGGACCTTTGTTGGCAAAGTAATGTCTCTGCTTTTTAATATGCTATATAGGTTGGTCATAACTTTCCTTCCAAGGAGTAAGCGTCTTATAATTTCATGGTTGCAATCACCATCTGCAGTGATTTTACTTGTGTACAATAGAGAAAAAATATATAGAATGTAATTATTTTGGCTGTTTTTTCAAACTGAAAAGCTGATCTTTTTATTTTTCCTTTTAAAATATAAGAATACCTTTATTTTACAGTGAGAACAACACCAGTAATGTTGGACCAGCCCTCCTAACAATGTTAGCACCATTAAGTTCAGTCTCTTTCTTCTTCTGAGCTGCCTTTAAAAACAAACAAAGAAAAAAAAAAACTGTCTTCGAGAAGCTAGTGGCTTATTAAAACATGACTTGTACACTTATTTTATCCTCAACATTTTTCTCTTGACAATGGAGAATAGAATTTTAACCAAACTTTTGATTAAGTGGGTATAGAAATGAGTCTGTCTAATACCTTGCCATTTTTGTTTTTTTAGAACCTGTAAAGAGTTTGATGTTTCATAATACATTCTAAGTGACTTTTATATCTGAAAAATTAAAGTCCTTTAAGGGTGTTCCTAACATTCTACTTCCACTTTTACTACAAAGTGCTTGACTCTGTATGCAACTTAAAACAATATTGGGTCAAGTGCTGAATTTAAACTAATATTATTTATCATGACAGATATTTCAACACTGTCTTTGCTGTGAAAAATCCTGGTGTCATGTAGAAAGACAATTACATCTTTCAGCCTTGCTGGACTCTGTCCTTGTTTTTCTTCTGGGTGTTTTTTTTTTTTTTCTCTTCTGTTTCTCTTAATTCACTTTTAAAAGTGGATACTACAACAACTACAACAGAGACTATGGTATAATCGTATATCCTGCTGCCATAAGATAATTTTATTTTTAAGGAGACACTACTTTCTGCTTCAGGGTAGAAGTATTAGATATTTTTCAGTGACACATTTGTCCTAAATCCAACTGTGCTACCTAGCTCTCTGGTTTTAATTATTTTTGGTGAGGAAAGTACTGTCCTAAACTCAGATAAGGATGTGTGAATACATTTAGTTGATATTACAACTCAACACTTTGTGTTTATTATTAGCTGTAACTATATACAGCCTGGAGTTCGTATAATTTGGTATCTCTTGACTCAGACACACAGAACAGTTCTTTAAACAGACACAGAAATCCTCCATTCTAAAATCATTATTTTAACCAAATACAACTGGAACTCTGCAGTTTTGAAATATGTCATTTCCCCTCAAAGGAACTTCTGGGAACAATGCCCAAATCAGACAGTTATCTTCTGAAACAAAACTTGAGATTTAGCAAAGATGAATTTCTTACCACACATACATATCATTATATGCAAAAACTAAGGGCCTCACATCATTCCTATAGTGCTTGGATTGGTTGACTTAGTGTTTAATTTTAAATGAAAAAAGGAAATTTTCTTAAAATTGAGAGTTTTCTCCCAAAGACTAGTTATAAAATCTTCCAAAGCTAAGGGGAAAATGTCGTTAGGTGACAAATATAATTTTTTTTCAGAGAAAGAGATATTCATGATCATTATTTCTTAACCTTACCAAAAAGTCTCTTGACTTTTGTCCAAATTTAGGTAAGCAAAGATAAAAAACAAATTAATAGATAGTTGACTTCTTTCTTTTATAGGAATAATTCTATATAAGCATCTGTATTTACATGTTTATTTGTCTTTAGCCTTATTAATCTTTGTGTTAGTCAATACACCCTTGAATATTTTGTAATAATCTCATAAAAGCAATGTTAATAATTTCTATAGCTTTAAGTACAGTATCTTTGGTCATATGTAATCTGGGAACTCATAACTGATAATATCATTAAATGAATTATTTGGAAATGACATTTATAGTCAAATTTCAGGGATGGCTCAGTTTATACTAATTATGCTATATGGAAACTTGAAAAGTATTATATATAAATTTCACCATTTATGATTCCTTTTGGTTATTTCTGTTTTTCTGATTTGTTGGGGACAAAGATTGATGTATACAAAAGTCCTAATGGAAACAGGTTATGTTTTTATGGATTCTATGAATTGAAAAGAATCCCCACAATTTGTACTATATATTGCTTTTATCATTTTATACCTCTGGTCAGAAAAACAATTGCTAACCCCCAAGATTCTGCAACAAAATTATTGCCCTGTATTGAAGGAATTTATTTTACCATATGTCTCAACCTGTCTTTTCATTTAAACTTTGACCATGTTCCTACATAAATTATCACAAGTAGTCATATTTGTTTATTAACTTCCAAACGTTCAGCTTCTTCACTCGTTGTTCTCCAATTCATCATCTTTAGTGCAATCAAGTGTAGAGACTGGAATTTCAACAACATGGATAGTTTTGTACTACTGAAATCATTGGCCTCCTTTGATGAAAAGTCAGTCTTAATAACTTTACCTTTACAGCCTTTCAAAAGCTGAGCCTTTCAAAATCTGAGCATAAGAGATGCTCATGGTTGTTATCATTGAATGTAGATAATATTAACTTTATTGAGAAAGATGTGAGTCTGTTCTATGGTGTCTTGAGTTCCCATTCATTGAAGTACTCTTTTCTGAGCTTTTGGACTTTATTGTACCCCAAGAAATAAGTGTGGACATACATTAGAATTCAAGTCCCTTAATTTTTAGAAGTGACTTTCCTCATCATGCTAATTTAATAGTTTTTCATCATTTTTATGCCTAAACCAGAGGCTCAAAATGAGGTGAGGGTGGAAGTGAATACAACTTCTTTAAGAACTCTAATCATTTACCACTTCTATCTGCTTTTTCCATAGTAGACAGTTGTAAATATCATCATAACCTACATTACAGAGAAAGCAGAATCATAAGACACAAACTAAAAATCCATGGACGGGTCTGTAAAATTGCATATTTATCTAATTCAACTTTGTATAGTTCTGAAGTAAGTTTTAGATTTTAAAAAAATTTCTGGATGATTCTGTTCAGCTATCTAAGGCTAAGAAATATCAGTCCAGAGTTTTTGTGAATGCCAAAAGTCCAATTTATTTTCTTCTCTTTACCTAGAGTTTAATCCATGAATGTCACAGAAGTCTGATTTTGCTTGCTGTTTGCATTCTAAGTAGTCCTGTTAGTAATGTGTCCCTTTTACACATATAATGTCCTTATCTCCATTATAATCTCTGTTATTTTTAACAGAGATCTATAGTTTATAAAAATTTATTAATTTATTGGGAAAATCCAATTACATATGGTATGTTGCACAGAGCTGTATCAATTTTTTCCTGTTACAAGATGAAGAATTTACCTACACAGTATATCTTAGTCCCATTTGTATTTATATCTAACCTGGCTGCATTCATATTGGTTGGCTAACAGCTCTTTTTTTATTTCATTCCTCCCATCTGTTCTTGTTTTTTGTCTTTTGCTACCTTATCCTTTTCACTGGAACTCGGATTCAACCTGGTATCCACTTATTTTCTCTTTTCCCCAATCACCCTCTTATTTATAAAAGTTAACAGTTAGAAACAGGTTTCTGACATTGAAAATTATTAATCCTTCCTACAGCCAAAATTGTATGAAGAAAAAGATTTTTAAAAATTCGTATATTTTAAACTAATTTTAAAATAGCTATATTAGAGATTTTGAAGAAATATAAAGTACATGGTTTATTATAAGTAATTTGCAAAGTAAGCAGAAATATGGGGCTTCCCAGATAGTTCAGTTGGTAAAGAATCCGCCTGCAATGCAGGAGACCCTGGTTTGATTCCTGGGTTGGGAATATCCTCTGGAAAAGGGATAGGCCACCCACTCCAGTATTTTTGGGCTTCCCTTGTGGCTCAGCGGGTAAAGAAACCACCTGCAACGTGGGAGACCTGGGTTCAATCCCTGGGTTGGGAAGATCTCCTGGAGAAAGGCTACCCACTCTAGTATTCTGGCCTGGAGAATTCCTGTATAGTCCATGGGATCGCAAAGACCAGAAATATAAGGAATCATGCACACTGATAGACAAACAGTAACAGAAAGCAGAATAAAGAGTTAATATTATTAATAAATGGCTATTGAATAGGTCTTTTTTGATAATAGAAATTTGTAGTTCTCTTCATTTGCTGAAATTTCTAATATATGTCTTCCCCTACATGGAACTGATTAAATTAAGTAGTCTTAACATTTAGGCCTTAAAAACAAAGCTTGTATGTAATGGGATTTCTGTAGTGAAAAAGGAAGAGAGCAGTTCTGCTCTTCTCATCTTCCCCTGTCCTGCATAGTCTCTAATCCTTGGCCATTAGGACTCCTCAAGATTGTGGCTTTTAAGCATGTGAATCCAACTTGTGGGGAAACTGTGTATAGAGAAATTTAGGTTTAAGCCAGAGTGGGTCTCCCTTGGCAAGTGAGAGGCTTGTGTATAGAATCCTTCTAATTGGATCTTTCTATATTGGATCCTCCATCATCTTGCATAGGGTCTTTCTGTTAGAATGCTCATTTCTGTATGTCAGAAGAATTGTGTAGTATAGATAAGGTTGTAACTGACCATTTCCTACCCTCTCAGAGTTTTTCTATGGACTGTTACATATATACCCATTATTAGGCAACCAGATTATGTTGTACCTGGACAGAACAGGGCCACTGAACATGCTGCACAGGCAAGACTTCACAAGATGTTTCATTTTTATTATCACTGATGAGTTTATGTTTGCAAATAAAACATCTTTTGGTTTTCAGTCTTAAAAAAAGCCTTCTACCAGGAAAATACTTATAAAAAACAATATTGAGGTATACCTTTAAATGTGAACTTTTTGAAAGATCTTAGTGCTGAGTGTGTGAGGAGATGCAAAATATTAGAGTCAGCAGATATAAAATTAGTTCTGCACAGTAGCTCATCTTCACCTGAATGTCATATGAGTGACATAATGTGTAAATGATTTTCAACTATAGAGTGCCATAAAATATGACACTGAAATTATTATTGGTCATTGATAGTAATATGTTTTTATTCAGACAAAGCTTCTTAGAGCAAAGCATAGTGATAAGATTTAGGAAAACCTCATTATGGAAATAGGCCTTGATACAGGCTGCAAAGGAAAATAACAGATAAGCCATGGAGAATGGAATGATATTAAAGGCAGAGTAAAGAGGATGATCACGGTCTTATAGACTAAACTGAATGGATTGGGGAGCAGTGAGATGTTGAATGTAACATTTACTATTTTCCTAGATTTACATATAGACTGAAGCTTAAAAATGTTATGGTTATATATAGAGATTAACACAGACTTCCCAGGTGGTGCTAGTGGTAAAGAACCTGCCTATTAATGCAGGAGATGTAAGTCATGTGGGTTCTATTCCTGAGTCAGGAAGATCCCCTGGAAGAGGGCATGGCAACCCATTCCAGTAATCTTATCTGGGAAATCCCATGGACAGAGGAGCCTGGTGGGCTACAGTCCATGGGATCACAAAAGAGTCAGATATGTCTTAGCAACTAAGCAACAACAACATACTTCAGTCAACACTTTCTGTTTTGAGACTTTAATTTTTTAACCCAATGTAACTGGACTTCCCAGATGGTTCAGCGGTAAAGAATCCACCTGATCTGTCAATCAGGAGATGCAGGTTTGATCCTTGGGTCGGGAAGACACCCAAAAAATGAAGTGGCAACCCATTCCAGTATTCTTGCTTGAGAAATCCCATGGACAGAGAAGCCCAGAGGGCTGCAGTCCAATGGGTTGCAAAAGAGTCAAGACACAACTTAGCCTCTAAACAACAAACAACAATGGGTATATTATATCATACAGTTCACTAATGATATTGATAATCTTTTTACTTATTTGTTGGAAGACAATTAGCCATGGGTCCTTCATGTTTTTGAACATCCTTCATGAGGCACTGACTGCTGTTTATTTAGGACATAAATGGATGCTTATCAAGTTCATGATTGGATATTAGAGACAGCATTTCCTTCTGGTGCAAAGGACAGATTTTCTTACTTTCCAGTATAATATGTCTTCATCTAGAGTGAAGAGCAGCCATGTTTACTACATGTTATAACAATTTGGGTTCCCTACACTCAGAGTTCCTCTTCTGTAATGCAATCCACTGTATGTGCATGCGTCATCTGCTTCTCTTTAATTGCCTGTGGAAATTTGGGCTCAGGGAATTAAAACAAAAATACTGGCATTCTGGTGCTTAAGACATTTTCTAAACTTTCTTCCTGTCCCTTGATGATAGTCCAAAAGAAATGATATGGAGTCCCATGAGAACAAAGGGAAACCATTATTTAATTAACATCTCTGTTAATTAAGAACTTAAAGGTAAAGCAACATTAAGAAATGTTTATCTTAATATGGCCACTTAAACAAGCTGACAGAAGCTAGAGGCTTACAGTGGATTATTGCCACCAGAATTCAATTGTATCTCCCAGGACCCTGAGTGTTTTAGACATTGTGACTGTAACTTTTTCTATTGTGCAGACTGATGACACTTGTTACACAGTCTTAGACATGGCCAAAGCAGCTTTTCTCCCCTTTTGCACCTGTTCATGTGGCGAGGCATCAGATATATGTTTTCAGTACTCTTTCAGTTCAGTTCAGTTGCTTAGTCATGTCCGACTCTTTGCAACCCCATGAATTGCAGCACACCAGGCCTCCCTGTCCATCACCAACTCCCGGAGTTCACTCAAACTCACGTCCATCGAGTCGGTGATGCCATCCAGCCATCTCATCCTCTGTCGTCCCCTTCTCCTCCTGCCCCCAATCCCTCCCAGCATCAGTCATTTCCAAAGAGTCAACTCTTCACATGAGGTGGCCAAAGTACTGGAGTTTCAGTTTTAGCATCATTCCTTCCAAAGAACACCCAGGGCTGATCTCCTTTAGAATGGACTGGTTGGATCTCCTTGCAGTTCAAGGGACTCTCAAGAGTCTTCTCCAACACCACAGTTCAAAAGCATCAATTCTTTGGTGCTCAGCATTTTTCTCAGTCCAATTCTCACATCCATACATGACTACTGGAAAAACCATAGCCTTGACTAGACGGATCTTTGTTGGCAAAGTAATGTCTGTGCTTTTCAATATGCTATCTAGGTTGGTCATAACTTTTCTTCCAAGGAGTAAGTGTCTTTTAATTTCATGGCTGCAGTCACCATCTGCAGTGATTTTGGAGCCCCCCAAAATAAAGTCTGACACTGTTTCCACTGTTTCCCCATCTATTTCCCATGAAGTGATGGGACCAGATGCCATGATCTTCATTTTCTGAATGTTGAGCTTTAAGCCAACTTTTTCACTCTCCACTTTCACTTTCATCAAGAGGTTTTTAATTCCTCTTCACTTTCTGCCATAAGGGTGGTGTCATCTGCATATCTGAGGTTATTGATATTTCTCCCAGCAATCTTGATTCCAGCTTGTGCTTCTTCCAGCCCAGCACTTCTCATAATGTACTCTGCATAGAAGTTTAATAAGCAGGGTGACAATACACAGCCTTGATGTACTCCGTTTCCTATTTGGAACCAGTCTGTTGTTCCATGTCCAGTTCTAACTGTTGCTTCCTGACCTGCATATAGGTTTCTCAAGAGGCAGGTCAGGTGGTCTGGTATTCCCATCTCTTTCAGAATTTTCCACAGTTTATTGTGATCCACACAGTCAAAGGCTTTGGCATAGTCAATAAAGCAGAAATAGATATTTTTCTGGAACTCTCTTGCTTTTTCGATGATCCAGCAGATATTGGCAGTTTGATCTCTGGTTCCTCTGCCTTTTCTAAAACCACTTGTACATCTGGAAGTTCACAGTTCACGTATTTGGGAACACTCAAATTCCCCTATTTGTTGCCAGTGAATAGTGGAGGGTTTAGTCTCTGTCTTCATGAGTGTTGATCTGTACCAATTATAGGAGTAGAACTTTGGGCAAACTGCTTGTTTTTGATTCTAAAACTCTCCAGCTTTGAGCTTGACCACAGAGCTGCTTACATTTTACCTGATTTCAATTATGTCTTTTATTTTTCTGCTTTTCTACTTTTCCCATTGTGTAATTAAAGCAGAGGGGAATATCAAAGCATAAACTTATTATATTATCTTGATCAGAAGCTAACTCAAATATACTTTTTATGCAATGGATATTCAATTCTGAAGACAAAGGAAAATAAACTACAAGAGGGAAGTCTGAGGTCCTTTGTGACTATTAAATGAACTTAAAGCCCACAGACATGTCAAAACACAGCATCTGAAATATGGAAGGTATTTGGTAACTTTTAATAATTTGTCTTATTCTTTTATCCCTCATTCCCTCCTTTCTGCCTTTCTTCCAATAGGTTGTAATGGCAAGGGGAGGAGGAAGTGGGAGCTATGCCTAATTAGGGCTATCTAACCCCAAGACTATGAACGTTAGGGTTCTTAGTTCAGTGGCTGTCTTTATGAGTCGCTCCCTGTTTGTCCGTGTTTGCATCTCAGTTGTGAACGCGTAACAGACTTGGGAGAGGGGTAATTTTATAAAGAAGGGCTTCAAGGCTGAAAGGAACCGTATGTTGCAAGAATGCCTGCTCACAAATACATTAGTCAGGACTATAACACAGATAATGAATGACTTGGAGGAATGGATTAATGCACAGACCTAAGAAATAAATTGATAGTCCAACTGTAGACTGAGATGCTGAAACAGTATAGAGGACTGTTTATTTTGGGGAACTTTTATAGGACTTTTAACTCCTGGGCTCAGGTTCCATATCCTGGACCACATGAATGTCCCATATTCTTCTGACTACTTTTTATATTTCCTAAGGAATGAGCCTATTTTTTTTTTTTTACCCTGTTAATTTGACCATCATCTACTTTTCACCTTGGGAGAACTTTCTATAAACTTGGTTCTTGAGTAGTATCTAAACTTCAAAACAAATATGTCTTATTGTAACCAGTTTCTAATGTCCTTTGCTGCTAATTATTACAGAGAAACAGACAGGATAAGGAAAATAACAAGCTGAGGAATTTACTAAAAAATCTTACCATAGTAATTCTTTTTATTTAGTTCCTTTTTAACTCTTTTGAAAACTTTGGCAACATAGTATTACAGAGTGGTAAAGAGCCCCATTTTTGCTGCTGTGCTTATTATCCCTGTGATCTTGCTCAAGCTATTAAGCCTCAGTTTCCTCATCTATTAAATGGAGATAAAACACCTATTTCATCAGATTATTGTAAGGATTAAATAAAATAGTATAGGTATATAATATTATATCTGTTATTATTATTTCATTTCTGATGCTATCCTTTTTCCTTCCCTTTCCAATTCCATCTGATTCTATCTTGGCAAAGGCCAGGTGGATTTTTTTCCCCTAAAAGGCAATTCATACCTGAAGAGTAAATCTATGTCAAGTTATAGGTTTTCCCTTTGTCTCTAAAGACCTCTAAATTAGTTTGCTCCACTGGTTTCCTATTCTGCTTATAAGAAGCTTGAAGTCACCACTTCATCCTAACAAGAAGTGAAAAATCGAGCAGACAAAAAGCAACTCTTCTTGGATCTGTAAGACAGGGAATGACAAAGAATAAATTCTGTGCCCAAGACCCAAGAGACAGATAGGCAGATACAAAGAGTTACAGCTTCCTGGAGCATAGACTTATAAGTGGAAACTATGTGGGAACTAGTGTCAAGGTAGGAAAGCCTGAACTGTGATTGCTGGGTACTCAGTGGACAACTCCAGAATTTAAACACTCTAGAGGACCCGGTCATAAGAGTCCTCTATTCTATAAGGAGAATTATCTCCAGGAGCTTGATCAGGTTTTCCATAAATAGAGAAAATACTCCTTATGCTTCCAGGGGGAAAAGACAGAAAGGAACCTATATGAAACTACCATAGCACTCTGTTCTTAAGAAGGCCTGCCCTCAGGAGAGACTAAATACTTGGAGCCTACTTTGCTGGGGTTTTTATCAGAGGCTAACTTTGCAGGAGGGATTTGATTCCTTTCCAGGCAGCCCTAGATTCCATATGAGAGAAGAGAAATATCTAACTTTAGCCCACTTCAGCAATCCTGTCCCACTTTATGGGTAGATGGAGGGGGAATTGAGAAGCATTTGTGAAGTTCACAGTCTAGGGGTACAAGCTCTAAAGACTTGTACCCCGAAAAGACTGAGACCTAATTATGGGACTATTGAATGATTGCCCTCCTGCCACTGCTTACTACCACATTTCTAAAGGCCTATTTATCACAGTTCCTTTTACCCAGTACATCATGTCCAGCTGCAAGAAAAAACAAACAAACAAACAAACTGCAAGGCATACTCAAACGCAAAGCAACATAATTTGAGACAGCAAGCATCAAAACCAGACATGGCAGGGATATTGGAATTACCAGATTGGGAATATAAAACAAAGCAAGGCTATGCTCAAAATCCTTCATGCTAGGCTTCAGCAGTACATGAACTGAGAAATTCCAGATGTTTACAGATTGGAATTAGAAAGGGAGAGGAACCAGAGATGAAATTACCAACATCTTCTGGATAATAGAAAAAGTAAGGGAATTGCAAAAAAACATCTACTCCTGCTTCATTGACTATGCTAAAACCTTTGACTGTGTGCGGATTTCAACAAACTGGTAAATTCTTTAAGAGATAGGAATACCAGACCACCTTACCCGTCTCCTGGGACACCTATATGCAGGACAAGGAGCAACAGTTAGAACTGGACATGGAACAAAGGACTGGTTCCAAATTGGGAAAGGAGTATGTCAAGGCCATATATTGTCACCTTGCTTGTTTAACTTCTGTTCAGAGTATATCATGGAAAATGCCAGGCTGGGTGAAGTGCAAGCTGGAATCAAGATTTCCAGGAGAAATATCAACAACCTTGAATATACATTAAAGTGATACCACTTTAATGGCAGAAATCACAGAAGAACTAAAGCGCCTCTTTTTCTTTTAATAATTTATTTTTTGATTGAAGGATAATTGCTTTACAGAATTTTGTTGTTTTCTGTCAAACCTCAACATGAATCAGCTATAGGAATACATATATCCAGTCCTTTTTGAATCTCCCTCCCATCTCTCTCCCCACCCCACCATGCTAGGTTGATACAGAGCCCCTGTTTGAGTTTCCTGAACCATACAGCAAATTCTCATTGGCTATCTATTTTACATATGGTAATGTAAGTTTCCATGTTACTTTTTCCATACATCTCCCCCTCTCTTCCCTTCTCCCCATGTCCATAAGTCTATTCTCTATGTCTATTTCTCCACTGCTGCTGCTGCTAAGTCACTTCAGTTGTGTCTGACTCTGTGCAACCCCATAGATGGCAGCCCCTCAGGTTCCCCCATTCCTGGGATTCTCCAGGCAAAAACACTGGAGTGGGTTGCCATTTCCTTCTCCAATGCATGAAAGTGAAAAGTGAAAGTGAAGTCGCTCAGTCATGTCCGACTCTTAGCGACTCCATGGACTGCAGCCCACCAGGCTCCTTCATCCATGGGAGTTTCCAGGCAAGAGCACTGGAGTGGCGTGCCATTGCCTTCTCCGATGCTGCCCTATAAATAAATCCTTCAGTACTATTTTTCTAGATTCTCTATATATACATTAGAATATGATATTTATCTTTCTTTTTCTGACTCACTTCACTCTGTATAATAGGTTCTAGGTTCATCCACCTCATAAGAACTGACTCAAATGCATTCCTTATTATGGCTGAGTAATATTCCATTGTGTATATGTACCACTACTTATTTATCCATTCATCTGTTGATGAACATCTAGATTGCTTCCATGTCCTAGCAATTGTGAATAGTGCTGCAATGAACAAACTGATACTTGTGTCTTTGTCAATTTTGGTTTTCTCAGGGTATATGCCTCGGAGTGGGATTGCTGATCATATGGTGGTTTTATTCCTAGTTTTTTAAGGAATCTTCATATCATCTTCCATAGAGGCTGCATCAATTTACATTCCCACCAACAATGCAAGAGTGTTTCCTTTTCTCCACCCCCTCTCCAGCATTTTTTGTTTGTAGACTTTTTGATGATGGCCATTCTGATTGGTGTGAGATGTTATCTCATATAGTTTTGATTTACACTTCTCTCTAATACTGAGCAATGTTGAGCATCTTTTCATGTGTTTGATAGCCATCTGTCTGTATTCTTTGGAGAAATGTTTAGATCTTTTCCCCACTTTTTGATTGGGTTATTTGCTTTTCTGGCATTGAGTTGTATGATCTGCTTGTATATTTTGGAAATTGATCCTTTGTCAGTTGTTTCATTTGCTATTATTTTCTCCCATCTGAGCATTGTCTTTTCACCTTGATTAGTGTTTCCTTTGCTCTGCAAAAGCTTTTACGTTTAATCAGATCCCATTTGTTTACTTTTGTTTTTATTCCATTACTCTACGTGGTGGGACATAGAAGATCCTGCTTTGATTTATGTCATCGAGTGTTCTGCCTGTCTTCCTCTAAGAGTTTTTATAGTTTTTGGTCTTACAGTTATGTCTTTAATCCATTTTGAGCTTTTCTTTGTGTAAGGTATTAGGAAATGTTCTAATTTCATTGTTTTATGGGTAACTCTCCAGTTTTCCCAGTGTCATTTATTAAAGAGGCTGTCTTTGCCCCATTGTAATATTCTTGCCTCCTTTGTCAAAAATAAGATAACTCTAGGTGCATGGGTTTATTTCTTGGTTTTCTATATTGTTCCATTGGTCTATATTTCTGTTTTTGTGCCAATACCATAGTCTCTTGATGACTGTAGCTTTGTAGTGTGATCTGAAGTCAGGAAGGTTGATTATTCAAGCTCCGTTCTTCTTTCTCAAAACTGCTTTGGCTATTTGGGGCCTTTTGTGTTTCCATATGAATTGTGAAATTTTTTGTTCCAGTTCTTTGAAAAATGCCATTGGTAATTTGATAGGGATCGCATTGAATCTGGAGATTGTATTTGGTAGTATAGTCATTTTCACAATATTGATTCTTCCTACTCAGGAACATGGAATATCTCTCTATTTATTTATGTCATCTTTGACTTGTTTCATTAGTGTGTTATAATTTTATGTGTACTGTTCTTTTATTTTCTTAGGTAAATTTATTCCTAGATATTTAATTCTTTTTGTTGCAATGGTGAATGGGATTGATTCCTTAATTTCCCTTTCTGATTTTTCATCGTTAGTATATAGAGATGCAAGTGATTTCTGTGTATTGATTTTGTATCCTGCAATTTTGCTAAACTAACTGATTAGCTCTAGTATTTTTTCTGGTACTATCATTAGGGTTTCCTATGTGCAGTATCCTGTCATCTACAAACAGTGAGACCTTTAATTTTCTTTTCTGATCTGGATTCCTTTTATTTCTTTTTCTTCTCTAATTGCTGTAGCTAACTACATTGTCCAAAACTACGTTGAATAATAGTGGTCAAAGTGGACACCCTTGTTTTGTTCCTGATCTTATGGGGAATGCTTTTTTTCACCATTGAGGATAATGTGTGCTGTAGGCTTATCATCTATGGCCTTTGATACTTTGAGGTAGGTTCTTTCTATGCCCATTATTTGAAGAGTTTTAATCATAAATGGGTGCTGAATTTTGTCAAAGGCTTTTTCTGCATCTATTGAGATTATCATATGGTTTTTATGTTTCAGTTTGTTCATATGATGTATCATATTGATTGATTTGCATATATTGAAGAATTCTTGCATTCCTGGAATAAATCCAACTTGATCATGGTGTGATCATGCCTCTTGATGTGTTGCTGAATTCTGTTTGCTAAAATTTTGTTGAGGATTTTTGCATCTATGTTCATCAGTGATATCGGCCTGTAGTTTTCTTTTTTTGTGTTGTCTTTGGTTTTGGTATCAGGGTGATGGTGGCCTCATAGAATGAGTTAAAAAGTGTTCCTTCCTCTGCAGTTTTTTGAAAACGTTTTAGAAGGATAGGCATTAGCTCCTCTCTAACTGTTTGATAGAATTTTCCTGTGAAGCCGTCTAGTCCTGGGCTTTTGTTTTTTGAGAGATTTTTTATCGCAGCTTCAATTTCAGTGCTTGTAATTGGGTTGGTCATAATTTCTATTTCTTCCTGGTTCAGTCATGGAAGATTGAACTTTTCTAAGAATCTGTCCATTTCTTCCTGGTTATCATTTTATTGCCATATAATTGTTCATAATAGTCTCTTATAATCCTTTGTATTTCTGCATTGTCTGTTGTGACCTCTCCTTTTTCATTTCTAGTTTTGTTGATTTGATTCTTCTCTCTTTTTTTTCTTGATGAGTCTGGCTAAAGGTTTGTCAATTTTCTTTATCTTCTTAAAGAACCATCTTTTAGTTTTATTAGTCTTTATTATTGTTTCTTTCATTTCTTTTTCATTTATTTCTGCTCAGGTCTTTATGATTTCTTTCCTTCTACTAATTTTTTTTTGTTGTTGTTCTTTTTTCCAATTGTTTTAGGTATAAAGTTAGGTTGTCTATTTGATGTTTTTCTTGTTTCCTGAGGTAGGATTGTATTGCTATAAAACTTCCCTCTTATAACTGCTTTTGCTTCATCCCATAGGTTTTGAGTTGTTGTGTTTTCATTATCATTTGTTTCTAGACATTTTTTGATTTCCCTTTTGATTTCTTCAGTAACCTGTTGGTTATTTAGAAACATATTTTTTAATCTCTATGTGTTTGTGTTTCTTACAGTTTTTTCTTTTCTTGTAATTGATATCTAGTCGCATAGCATTGAGGTCAGAGAAGATGCTTGATATGATTTCAGTTTTCTTAAATTAACTGTGGTTTGATTTGTGACCCAAGATGTGGTCTATCCTGGAGAATGTTCCATGTGCACTTGAGAAGGAGGTGTATTATTCTGCATTTGGATGGAATGTCCTGAAGATATTGAGATCCATCTCATCTAATGTATCATTTAAGACTTGTGTTTCCTTATTAATCTTCTATTTTGATGATCTGTCCATTGGTGTGAGTGGGGTCTTAAAGTCTCCTACTATTATTGTGTTACTGCCAATTTCTCCTTTCATGTCTGTTAGTGTTTGTCTTATGTATTGAGGTGCTCCTATGTTGGGTGCATAGATTGTTATGTCTTCCTCTTGGACTGCTCCCTTGATCATTATGTAGTGTCCTTCCTTATCTCTTGTAATCTTCTTTATATTAAGGTCTATTTTGTCTGATACGAGGATTGCTAGTCCAGCTTTCTTTTGCTTCCCATTTTCATGGAATATATTTTTCCATCCTCTCACTTTCAGCCTTTAAGTGTCTTGAGATCTGAAGTGGGTTTCTTGTAGACAGCATATATATGGGTCTTGTTTTTGTATCCATTCAGTCAGTCTGTGTCTTTTGCTTGGAGCATTTAATCCATTTACATTTAAGGTAATTATTTTTATATTTGTTACTGTTGTCATTTTCTTAATTGTTTGGGGTTGATTTTGTAGATCTTTTTTCTTCTGTTGTATTTCTTGACTGTATAAGTCCCTTTGATGTTTGTTGTAAAGCTGATTTGGTGGTACTGAATTCTCTTAACTTTTGCTTGTGTGAAAAGTTTTTTATTTCTCCATCAATTTTGAATGAGATCCTTGCTGGGTACAGTAATCTTGTTTGTAGATTTTTCCCTTTCAGTACTTTAAATATATCCTGCCATTCCCTCTGGCCTGTAGAGTTTCTACTGAAAGGTCAGCTGTTAAGCATATAGAGTTTCCCTTGTATGTTACTTGTTGCTTTTTCTTTTTTTGATTTTTAATATTTTTTCTTTGTGTTTAGTCTTTGTTAGTTTGATTTGTATGTCTTGGCATGTTTCTCCTTGGGTTTAACCTGTATGGGACTCTGTGCCTCTTGGACTTGATTTACTATTTCCTTTTCCATTTGGGGGAATTTTCAACTATAACCTCTTCAAACTTTTCTCACATCCTTTCTTTTTCTCTTCTTCTTCTGGGAACCCTATAATTCGAATGTTTGTGCATTTGATATTGTTCCAGAAGCCTCTGAAACTATCCTGAGTTCTTTTTATTGTTTTTACTTTGTTCTGCTCTTCAGAAGTTATTTCCACCATTTTACTTTCCAGCTCACTGATTCATTCTTCTGCTTCAGATATTTTGCTATTGATTCCTTCTAGAATATTTTTGATTTCAGTAATTGTGTTGTTTTTCTCTGCATGTTTATTCTTTAATTCTTCTAGATCTTTATTAATTCATCTTGAATTTTCTCCATTTTGTTTTCAGAGTTTTTAATCATCTTTACTATCTTTATTCTGAATTCTTTTTCAGGTAGTGTGCCTATTTCCTCTTCATTTATTTGGACTTCTATGTTTCTAGTTTGTTCCTTCATTTGTGTAGTATTTCTCTGCCTTTTCATTATTTTTTTTAATGAAAAATTTTTATTTTTTGTAGGTCTTCTTTTCCCAGGCTTCAAGGTTGAATTCTTTCTTCCTTTTGGTTTCTGCCCTCCTAAGATTAGCCCAGTGGTTTGTGGTTTGTGTAAGCATCCTATAGGGTGAGATTTGTGCAGAGTTTTTGTATGTTTGTTTTTCCTCTGATGGGCAAGGCTGAGTGAGATGGTAATCCTGTCTGCTGATAATTGGATTTATATTTTTGTTTCGTTTGATGTTTAGATGAGGTGTCCTGCACAGGGTGCTACTGGTAGTTGGGTGATGCTAGGTCTTGTATTAAACTGGTTTTCTTTGTGTGAGTTCTCACTATTTGATACTCCCTAGGGTTAGTTCTCCGGAGAAGGCAATGGCACCCCACTCCAGTACTCTTGCCTGGAAAATCCCAGCCTACCAGGCTTCTCCGTCCATGTGGTCACTAAGAGTCAGACATGGCTGAGCGACTTCACTTTCACTTTTCACTTCCATGCATTGGAGAAGGAAATGGCAACCCACTCCAGTGTTCTTGCCTGGAGAATCCCAGGGATGGGGGAGCCTGGTAGTCTGCCGTCTATGGAGTCGCACAGAGTCGGAAATGACTGAAATGACTTAGCAGCAGCAGCAGCAGGGTTAGTTCTCCAACCAGTCCATCCTAAAGGAGATCAGTCCTGGGTGTTCATTGGAAGGACAGATGCTGAAGCTGAAACTCCCAATACTTTGACCACCTCATGCAAAGAGCTGACTCATTGTAAAGAACCCTGATGCTGGGAGGGATTGTGGGCAGGAGGAGGAGGGGACGGCAGAGGATGAGATGGCTGGATGGCATCGCCGACTCGATGGACGTGGGTTTGGGTGAACTCTGGGAGTTGGTGATGAACAGGGGGGCCTGGCATGCTGCAATTCATGGGGTTGCAGAGTCGGACACGACTGAGCAACTGAACTGAACTGAACTGAACCGAACTGAGGGTTAGTTCTCTGGTAGTCTAGGGTCTTGGAGTCAGTGGTCTCACTTCAAAGGTTCAGAACTTGATCTAGTTCTGGAGGCTAGAGTCAGGATCAAGGTGCCAGTGGGATTGGTTTTGGTGAGAGGTCTGTTCTCAGCTTGTCAATGGTAAACTTCTAGCTGTGTCTTCACATGGCCTTTCCTCTGAGGACCCTAGGGTCTTAGAGATACAGTAAGAGCATCTTCCCTTGTCTAGGAGGAGAGTGAGGAGGTTTAATGGATCTGAAACACTCTTGTAGCATTCCCTGTAACACTGGTAACATTCCCGTTAATAATCCACAGGATACAATAAATGTCCTGCTGAGCCCAGTTCTGTCGAGCCCCAGGAACTAAATAGCTTATTGATGAAGATTAAAGAGAAGAGTTAAAATACTGGTTTAAGACTCAACATTCAAAAAACTAAGATCATGACATCTAGTCCCATCACTTCATGGCAAATAGATGGGGGAAAGTGGAAATAGTGACAGATTTTATTTTGCTGGGCTTCCAGCAAAAATCACTGGGGCTTCCTGGGTGGTTCTAGTGGTAAAGAACTCACCTGCCAAGGCAGGAGATAGAAAAGATGTGGGTTCAATCCCTGGGTTGGGAAGATCACCTGGAGTAGGGCCTGGCAACCAACTCTAGTATTCTTGCCTGGTAAATCACATGGACAGATGAGACTCGCAGGCTACAGTTTATAGCATCACACAGAGTCAGACATGACTGAAAGCAACTTAGCACACATGCATGCATGCACAAAATCACTGCAGACAGTGACTGTATCCATTAAATTTGAAGAAAATCTAGCTCCTTGGAAGAAAATCTATGAGAAACCTAGAGAGCATATTTAAAAGCAAAGATGTGATTTTGCAGACAAAGGTACACATAGTCAAAGCTATAATTTTTCCAGTAGATATGTATGGAAGTGAGAGTTGGACTGTGAAGAAGGCTGAGCACCAAAGAATTGATGCTTTTGAACTGTGGTGCTGGAGAAGACTCTTGAGAGTCTCTTGGACGCAAGGAGATCAAACCAGTCAATATTAAGGGAAATCAACTCTGAGTAGTCATTGGAAGGAGGGTTGCTGAAGCTGAAGCGATATGATACTTTGGCCACCTGATGTGAAGAGTTTACTCATTGGAAAAGACCCTGATTCTAAGAAAGATTTGAGGGTAAGAGGAAAAGGTGGTAGCAGAGAATGAGATGGTTGGATGGCATTACTGCCTCAGTGGACATGAGTTTGAGCAAGCTACAGGAGATGGTGAAGGACAGGGAAGCCTGGCATGCTGCAATTCATGGAGTTGTAAAGAGTCGGACACAACTTAGTGGCTGAACAGCAACAACTGACTAATATGCTAAGGACTTTAGTGGATAAAGTAGACAGCATACAAGAAAAGATGGGTAATTTGAGCAGAAAACGGAATCCTAAGAAAAGTATAAAAAGAAATGTTAGAGGTCAAAAGCACTGTTACAGCAATGAAGGATACCTTTAATGGGTTTATTAGTAGACTGGGTTGCTGCTGCTGCTGCTAAGTTGCTTCAGTTGTGTCAGACTCTGTGTGACCCCGTAGACGGCAGCCCACCAGGCTCTGCTGTCCCTGGGATTCTCCAGGCAAGAACACTGGAGTGGGTTGCCATTTCCTTCTCCAATGCATGAAAGTAAAAAGTGAAAGTGAAGTCACTCAGTCATGTCCGACTCTTCACGACCTCATGGTCTGCAGCCTGCCAGGCTTCTCCATTCAGGGGATTTTCCAGGCAAGAGTACTGGAGTGGGTTGCTATTGCCTTCTCTGGTAGACTGGGTTACTCCTACGTGTATGTGGTTTTTATAAAGACCTGGACATTTCCTCGTTGACCAGATGTACAGCTGAATGAGGTAGTGCATGCCAACATGTCTCAGAGAGAGTTATCCTTTAATGCTAGTGTTTGTTAAGATGACCTTTCCATACAGTATCAGGACTGCTTTTTAGGGTGGCTATTTAAATATATTATGCTTTTAAAAGGTGTTCTTTAAAGTCCTTCATGTAGGAAAAGAACTTTTGAAATCATGAGCAGCAAGACACTTAATTTTTTTAATGTACTCTAGGGGTAATCTATTTTCCAGAGAATTTCTAAAGTTGATAATTCTCAGAATTGGTGAACTTCTGTTGGACTAAATCTTGATTATTTCAATACTGTGCTCTGAGTTTATGAAGAATGAGTGCAAGTAAAGCAGTGAAATTTTAAGTTTTTTTAATCATCCATTTGTTGCATTTCTATCTGACCTGAGCCCAAGTGAGCTGCATAGCTGGCTTTCTATGCTTTGGGTTACAGCATATTAATATAATGTATAACTCAATGGCAGTAGCCTTATCTTCTCACCTGACCTTAAAACTTAGAGAAAAACTTTTACATGTCATTTCAAGATTGTTGCTTAAGAATTACTAACTGCTTTACCAAGAGTTGGCTTGATTTTCCTTATTCACTAAGATCTAAAGACCTGCCAAGTTTGAATTTTATAGCTTTAGAAGATTATATATATAATCTTATATTATATATTATTATATTATATAATATATAATTATATATTTTATATATAACATATTGTAATATAATAATATAATATAATAATATATTATAATATAATATATAATATATTATTATATTATATATATTTCATTGTATAATATATAATACATAATTATATATTATATATAATATATGTTATATATATTATATATAAGATTATATATTATATATAATTTATATATTGTTATATTATATAATATTATATTATATTATTAATTAATATTATTAATTAAATTTATTAATATATTAATATTATAATATTTTCAATATATTATATACTATATTAATATATAAAATATATATTATTATATATTATATTATATATAATTATATATATTATATATCTACATATTATATTTTATATATTATATATTATAATATATTATATTATATAATAATTATTGTATTATATTATTATATAATAATATAATATAATAATAATATATTATAATAAGTATATATTGTATATATTATATAATATATATATATATTTGTCTAAATTTTAGCAAGAAAGGTCAATGTTCTTTCCCAGGTTGATATACTTGACAGATAGTTGAGTGGCCTAAATAAAATTTACAGATAAACATAGGTTGAAACCACAAAATTCTGGAGTAATCACATTAGATAATTTCTGAAAAGACAAATCTGGAAATAAAGCTTTTTAACGTCGTCATTTGCATTGCATATTGCATAGTAGTTGGGGCGAGGGGAGCCTTGGACAATAAGAATATAATTTAATTCAGTCTTATAAAGTGACCTTGGGAAGGTACTGAGAATGCTTTTTTTTTAAGCTGCATTTCATTAGCATATGTGATTTATAAACAGTTGTATAATACGAATGCGATTGGCTTTCTTTTATGCTTCCCAATGCATATAACCAGTCATGTGTTGGTAAATGTTTACTATCTGGTTCTTGGGGTAGGGGCAATTTTAATTTGTAAAATTTGCTAATTTATATGGTATAAATACTTAATCCATGGCTGCTGTTGACATGTTTGCAAAAGTTCTGAAATTTTATCAGTCAGCTTTCAGAAGCTAAGCACAACACTAAGTGTAACTTGTCTACTTCCATGAGGTGATATAAATCTATGAAGACAACTTATTTGGTAATTTAGTTTTAATGACTACATGTTTATATATCAAAACTAAATTTGAAGTATTGTGAGATCTTTAAAATGAGATCTGGAGCTCTAAGTAAAGACTAAATTGTGTCTCAAGTCTATCATTATCTTATTTTTTTCTTAATTGAAGATAATGATATACATTTGTTTATTCCTTTACAATGGACTTTTATTTTATTTAAAAATGATTTTAATATAGAGATCAATTGTTTAAGAACTTATATTTAATCTTTTAAAGTAACTTGGTAGATTCTATATAATTTGGGGGTTCAAAATATAATATTAGAGAAGAAAAGAGGGCTCATTCTATTTTGATAGATAAAAAGGTTTGGGACAAGCATTAGACTAATCTAGTTGTTTGGTGGTAGGCTGGATCAGTGATTCTCTAAGAGGTCCAGAATTTTAAAGAAACGAATCAGTCCATTATCTTTAGACTTGTTCATATTTGGTCTGTACCTTCAAATATCTGTATCAAGATTGAACAAATGTCCATAGGACTTGATTCTTTGGTCAGTGGGTGATTGCAGATTTGGCTCTATTGTCTTCGTTTAGTACTTGTCCACACTTTAGTTGGGCTTCCCTTGTAGCTCAGCTGGTAAACCATCCACCTGCAATGAAGGAGACCCTGGTTTGATTCCTGGGTCAGGAAGATCCCATGGAGAAGGGATGGGTTACCCACTCCAGTATTCTTGGGCTTCCCTGGTGGCTCAGATGGTAAAGAATCCATCTGCAGTGCAGGATATCTGGGTTTGATCCCTAGGTTGGGAAGATCCCTTTGAGGAGGGAATCACAACCCACTCCAGTATTCTTGCCTGGAGAATCCCTATGGACAGAGGAACCTGATGGGCTGCAGTCCATGGTGTCACAAAGTGTCAGACATGACTGAACGACTAAGCACAGCACAGAAAGCTTTAGCCCCTCCCTAAATAATTACAAGAAATTAAATTTAATTTCTTGAACCAATGAAGAATAATTTTAGCAGTAAAAAGCACTAGCTGTTATAGCCAGTAGAATATGAAAGAATTGAATGATATCTACTTCCCTCTACACTCCTGGTATGGTTGGCTAGTTCTATTAATTTTTTTTTTTCCTTTTTAATATGGTAGGACGTGACCTATTGAATATAATAAAAGCCTGGCTGATCCCCTTTTATAAGTTCTTTCAGGTTCTAGAAATTTCCTGATTATACCATGCTCTCTAGCTTCTAGGCCCTTGCATATTCTGTTCCTTATTTCTGATAGTTATCCTGTTTCTTTGATTGGCTAACTGTAATCATTGTTTATTTCTCAGCGTTGAGATTTAAAAAAAATTCTAGGATAAGCTTCTTTAATTCTATAATCCCAAGTTAGTTACCTGTACTGTATGTTCCTGCATATTTCATGTAACTGCTAGTATTGTTATGGCCTTTTTGATTCTCCAACTAGTGTCACCTGTGTTGGAGCAGAAACAATAATCAGTCTTAGTTTTGTTGTTCACCCCATATCTTGCATCATGCCTGGCATATAGTAAACTTTCAAAAACAATTTGTTATGTAAATGAATGGAGGACTGGACAAATTATCTTGCGCATTACTTTGAAAGTGATGTAGATTTCTTGATCAATTACGAAAATTTGTTTCCTTGTAGTTCTAATTTTCCCCTCAATAGGATTGTTTATAGTTCGACTGCTGTTAATTGAAACTTACACATATATCCTAAATTCTTGGAAGAGCATATTTGGGGAATCAATTAACTGAATTATTTTCCAGGTGGTCACTTTTCGAGCAGTGATTTGGTAGGAAGAAACAATATTAAATGGTAAAATGAGAGAAAAGTTAGTTTCAGTTTTGTCATTTCCATGTGATGTATGTGGAGAAGGAAATGGCAACTCAATTCAGTATTTTTGCCTGGAGAATTCCATGGTCATGAATAAATTAAAAAAAGAAACTCAGATAGACTCAACTTGATAACAGTTTCTGAGACAATATTATCTAGAATGTACTTTACAATTTATTATGCTAAGTAATTTTATTAGCCAACTTGTTTTGCAATTTTAGTAGCCAACTTGTTTTAGAAAAACAACAAAAATAAACTATAAGGTGGTCGTATCTATATGGAAGTCATTGATCTAGAGAGTTCCAGGCTTCCTTGAGTGGAAGATTTTAAATAAAATAACGTTCAGTATCTCTGCTATGTTGTTGTTCAGTAGCTAATTCGTATCTGGTTCTTTGTGACCCCATGGACTGCAGTATGCCAGGCTTCCCTGTCCTTCACTGTCTCCCGGAGTTTGTTCAAACTCATGTCCATTGAATCAGTGATGCTATCCAACTGTCTTATCCTCCGACACTCCCTTCTCTTGCCCTCATTTTTTCTCAGCATCAGGGCCTTTTCCAATGATTCAGCTCTAAGCACCAGGTGGCTGCAGTATTGTTTGGCTAAAACAATATACATGGGATGGCCTATGTGAATATGTTGTCAAATATTCCTTGAAAATATTGTAAAAATAAAAATATGTTGTGTGTGCAGTTTCTGTGTAATTTTAAATTTTAATTCAATCTTGGTAGGAAAGTGTAATTGCAGCAAAAACTACAAGCCTCAGTTAATCATTAATGCATCATCTTGCAAGAATAGGAGTCTGTGTTCATAGTCACTTTGAAGAGATAACATGTGATTAAGGCATTGATTCTTATCATCTAAGGTTAGATTATTCTTCAAAATAAGTTCTGTGTTTTGCACTTCTCTTTGCTTGAACTATTTCTTCCACTAGAATGCTTTATTCCTCAATCATGCAAGCCAAGGTATCATCACACTAATCCTTTCAAGGTCTTTTTCTGATTCCTTTCCAGAACAATACGTCTCTCATATGTACTTTTGTCTTTCTAAACTACAAAATAATTATTTATTTCAGCAGTTGTGAATTAAATTCAATGCTTTATAAGCCAACAAAGTCATAAAACCCAAAACATATGTAAGACTTTGGCCTCCAGAATTGTTCATAGTATTTTTGTGACATCATTCTATTGACGACTATTGTTACTTTTCACTGTTACAATACATTGAGAGTGTATTGACCGCTCTCATAAAACTTGTTTCCTGCCCAGCATACCTTTGAGTCTCTGCCTTTGGTTGGTATCTATGATATGCAGGTGATACTAGCTTCAAGTCAAGCCTCAGTGATTGACAATGATTGATATTTGCCAGTTGATATAATCTTAAAAATTGGCTCAGGGATTGGCAGTAACTAAAGCTAAGCAGATCAGCACAGGATATATTCATAGCCATGGTGATTATTTGGTTTGGTCAAATCATATTCAAGTAGAGCTTTGATGGTTAAAAATGTAGAAGAGCTCTTTTTTGTGACATGTAGATATAAACCTGGAATACTGTAGCCTTTGACCACTACAAGAAAATATAGCATAAGAATCAAGCCAGCCTAAATTCTTGATCAAAATTGAAATCTGTTCATTGATATTAATAATAAAATATCTTAATTTTTAAACTACTTGAATTTTCTGATTCTTGCAAATGAAAATAGCCTAACTGATGCAACTACCAAATGGACAGTAATAGAAAGAGTCTGTGTTTCATAGTTCTTTATGTCTCCAGTACCTAGGAAATGTCTACTTATAAAAGTTTTACAGTAAATATTCAGTAAATTGAGAAAACTGGTGATGAGTTTCAGGCTTACAGTTTCTAAGCTGACTATCACTTGGGAAGTTGTCAATTTCCAGTAACTAATTTCAAAAATTTTTCATCTGAAAAGTTTGCCATCTTGCCTGGGACATGTGTGATACCATCTGAGATCTGAGAGAACCTATACCTGAATAAATTCTAGGAATATTTATATTTCTCATCATAGGATTGACAAAAAGAAAACAAAATTGTCATGATTCAACCTTAATGTATAACTTTCTTGTTTTAAAATTATAAGATACATTTAGTAAAAAGTTATTAAAAATGTGGCCTTTAAAAAGGAACCAATCTTGCCACTTCTAATGAATATTTCTGGCTTACCAGATGGATTTTGACATGCTCTTCTTGAAATCCTTAAGGTATTTTCATACTTCAGTTTAGGAGTAGTAGGCTAGAACTAGCTTATCTTTTTGAGAGAATGATTTAAAAAGAATAAAATCATATCCAATGACATATTTTTAAGACTAATTTTTAGAAACAGCATTTTCAATGTTTTAAAAAATATTGTTAGAGACATAAAATTTTCATTTTAAATGTAATATAGTCATGTTAAAAATAGAATATAAAGAAAATAGGAACCATAATATAACTAGCATTAGTTGTGAATTTTCTTCTTTTTTTTTTTCTTATTGAATATGCTGTTATTGCTTTCTTGTCATCAGAGGCAAGGTAGAAATTTTTAGGTTATACTTTTGATGTAATCATTCTTGTAAATGAAGTGTGGTACTGGCAAATTCTTTTGGTCTTCAGATTGCGGATTTTAAGTATGATAGCCTTAGGGGTAAAATCTGAGATTGAGATTTGTTTGGATGCATAAAGATCTTGTTTCCCTTGAACAACTTTATGGCGGTATGGAGGCTGAAAAAATGAAGTGGATGACTGGAAAATAAAACAGAGCAACTCCATATATAGATTGCAACAAAGGAAGAAAGCAGAGAAGGCTTTAAATCCCAATATTCTCATTTATTTTGAAATAAAACACCATTTTTATTCCTCCTCCCAAATTTAAATAAAATAAGCATGAAAATTTGTTTTTATTAACTGTATTTTGGTGTGAAAATAATTCTATATTTAAAAAACTACCCTCAGGTGGCTATTATATTCCTCCAATTCAAATTGTATAATTTTGTAAGGCATATTAATGCTTACTGATAGTTTTTTATTCCTAAGAATTCTAAATCTTTATTTAGAATTAGATTAAGCTACTTTGTGCTTTGTGTGCCTTGTGATGATCTGAAACTTTGAAAAAGAAAACATACACACAAACAAATGGGAATAAAATTTAGCAATGCTAGTATTGTTGATGAAGTAGTAACCTTTGGAACTAAACTTTTAAAATATAAATTTATTTATTTTAATTGAAGGCGAATTACTTTACAATATTGTATTGGTTTTGCCATACATCAACATGATTGTTCTTTCTATTGGATTAAAATTAACTGTCATTCTTCCCTAATATTTCTAAGAGAAAATTAAGGCTGTATATCTCTAGGTTTTTTTTTTTTAATATTGAATCAACATCTCAAAAATTCCATGGTTAGGTTCTCAGTGTTTTAGTGACCTGTCATATCTTTGCTGGATAGTTATCAATGTTATTTCATGAACTGACTGATAGGTTCAACTTACTAAAACAATATAAAAATAAAATCGGTATGATGAGTTGATTTGGGATGTCAGTAGGAATGACAAATAAGTTTTGCTGTGCATTTACTATTACTTTTCCCTCCTGAGATCCTGGCAGACAATGATTATCAGTTATGGAATATTTTTTTAACTGGGCTTCAATACTGAAACATGTCAGTTGGCACTTGAGTCAAGACATATTTGTTAGCTTGATGTGAACCACAAATTGCATTTCCAACACTGATCAGCTATCTTGCTTTGGAGAGAAAGTACAGTTGAGGTTAATATAAATATATTGCCTCTACTAGAAAAAATAAATTTAGAGAGCATGTTCCACTGATATATAATCAGAACTTCAGCTGTATATATAGAAGACACTATATTATTAATGACCTAAACTGAGGGGGCTCTATTGGAGCCAACATATATGCATTACCTAAGTGGGAGGACTCTTAGCTAGCCTTACTCCTAGTTCTGGCAAAACAGTGGGTGAATTCCAGGGAGCAGGGATTTCCCCATTTATTAAACAATTATATTGAGATTTTGGGCTTCCCTCAGATGATAGAGAAACTGGCTGCAATGCAGGAGACCTGGGTTCGATTCCTGGGTTGGGAAGATCCCCTGGAGCAGGGCATGGAAACCGACTCAAGTATTCTTGCCTGGGAAATCCCCATGGACAGAGGAGCCTGGTGCGTTACAGCCCATGGGGTCACAAAGAGTTGGAGACAACCGAGCGACTAAGCTCAGCACAGGACAGCATAGCACAGGTGGCAGTAGTGTTAAAGAACCCATCTGCCAATGCACAAGACAGGGGTTCAATCCCTGGGTCAGGAAGATCCCCTGGAGGAGGGCATGGCAGCCCACTCCAGTATTCTTGCCTGGAGAACCCCATGAACAGAGGAGCCTGGTGGGCTATAGTCTATAGGGTCGCAGAGTCAGAAATCACTGAAGCAATTTAGCACGCACACACATTGAGATCTGAGGCAAGTTATTGAAGTAGAAGGACAGAGAATCTTCATGATGACTATGGTCAGTGTATGAATTCTTTTTTTAATAAGAAAAATGTGAGCTTAAGTACATCCCCTTTTTAATTAGTAATATTTTATACTCTCATGATAATGGTAACTATGTCCTTATGCTAATAGTGACCATACCCAATTGACATTTTAAAATACTTTTACCTTTAGAAATGAAATCTCAGGACCAAGAGTTACCTATGACTTAAGTACTTTATGACTGTTATTCAGTGTTCTTACTGGTGAATTTTCATGTTCTGACCTGATGATAATATACCCTGGGTACTTAATTTGTATACCTGAAAGAAAAAAATGATAGCATTGTACTCATGTTCACTTTCTTTTTGAAATCTTCATGCATTCCTATTCATACCAATTTAGCACGTTCTCCTAGATCAACTAACCAGGACAATTGCATTATCTATTATCATTAGTTTCTCCCTGATTCACTGCTTTTAATTGATATCACTGTATTTTATTAAACTAAATTTGAAAAAGTGTTGTAATTAAAAATAACCAGTTAAATGAACCAGACAGAATGAACAGTGATTAGAAATAAAAAAGATAATAATATGCATTGTTATAATTATTGCAATGCTTTCTTATCAAATGATCCTTTTAATTTCTCTTCTTCCCCTTTAAAAACTAATTGGCAGTCTTTCTGTATTTTTAGAATCTAGTGTTTATTTTAAAACTGGTTGAATCAAACTGGTTGTGACATTTATTTTTATTGATCCTGACATTGAATAGAGACAAATGGATTAAGGAACTGTATTTCTAAAAAATCTAGTCTTCCCCTTCACCCCAGTCACGGTTTCTATTCCTTCTGTGAAGGTCCCTGACCCCTAAACATCACCTGGAAGATTTGTCATTGGCCCACAACAAAGTTTTCCACAACTGATCCATCTGTCTTTGGATGAAATATTAATAACAGAGCATAAAGCCAACTCAGGAGAGTATGTCCTTTCATAAAATAAAGGTTTTTTTGGTTTATCACTTTTCAATGTCATTATCAATGTCGTCGATGGGGCTTATGACTACCCAGCCATAAATAGTTCTATCACAGAACTATTTGTGATATCAGAATGAAGCATTCATCTCAGGTCACCTATGAAAGGCAACCTGTCTTTATTGTTCAATCTAATTTTCTGGTCTTAAGCTTGAGTCCATCTAACAGTTGGGCTATTATTTTAGGGAGTGCTATTTTCAAAGCATTTTCACCTTTTTTCTTTAATTTCTCACAGTATTTCTCTAAGTTAACAACTTTGTGTGGTTGTTGGTTATTGTGCGGTTATTCTTGGCATTTGAATTGGCAGCATTAGCTATATCCCACAAGATCAAAACAACCTACTAGTAAATGAATTATAACTGAAATTTGAAATCTGGTCCTAAAGTCCAGGTATGAGTTTCCCTCTGGATACTTATAATTATTGGATATGTGACTTTGGATTAGGTTCTTTGGGGCTCAGTTTATTTAGGTTTCAGTTCAGTTCAGTTCAGTCACTCAGTCGTGTCCGACTCTTTGTGACCCCATGAATTGCAGCACACCAGGCCTCCCTGTCCATCACCAACTCCCACAGTTCACTCAGACTCATGTCCATCAAGTCAGTGATACCATCCAGCCATCTCATCCTCTGTCATCCCCTTATCCTCCTGCCCCCAATCCCTCCCAGCATCAGAGTCTTTTCCAATGAGTCAACTCTTAGCATGAGGTGGCCAAAGTACCGGAGTTTCAGCTTTAGCATCATTCCTTCCAAAGAACACCCAGGGCTGATCTTCAGAATGGACTGGTTGGATCTCCTTGCAGTCCAAGGGACTCTCAAGAGTCTTCTCCAGCACCTCAGTTCAAAAGCTTCAATTCTTTGGTGCTCAGCTTTCTTCACAGCCAACTCTCACATCCATACATGACCACAGGAAAAACCATAGCCTTGACTAGGTGGACCTTTGTTGGCAAAGTAATGTCTGTGCTTTTCAATATGCTATCTAGGTTGGTCATAACTTTTCTTCCAAGGAGTAAGCGTCTTTTAATTTCATGGCTGCAGTCACCATCTGCTGTGATTTTGGAGCCCCCCAAAATAAAGTCTGACACTGTTTCCATTGTTTCCCCATCTATTTCCCATGAAGTCATGGGACCAGATGCCATGATCTTCGTTTTCTGAATGTTGAGCTTTAAGCCAACTTTTTCACTCTCCTCTTTCACTTCCATCAAGAGGCTTTTTAGTTCCTCTTCACCTTCTGCCATAAAGGTGGTGTCATCTGCATATCTGAGGTTGTTGATATTTCTCCTGACAATCTTTATTCTAGCTTGTGCTTTTTCCAGCCCAGGGTTTCTCATGATGTATTCTGCATAGAAGTTAAATAAGCAGGGTGACACTATACAATCTTGACCTACTCCTTTTCCTATTTGGAACCAGTCTGTTGTTCCATGTCCAGTTCTAAGTAATATACATTTAAGAAGGTGGTTTTGAGAATCAGTTATATAATGTGAAAGTGCTTTGTAAAGAATTATCTTTAATAGCTTGGTTAACTCTCTGAATTTCACATGCATATGCTCATCCAACATAAATTGAGAGAATTCTCAATAACTGATTTATACTTTTGTGATAGTTGTGAACAGTTGTTCTAATGGTGACATACTGATTTAGATTTTGGATTTTTTTCCCCTTTCTCCTAAAATTGGTTTCCATGTGACTTCCACATTTGTTCTAAATGTCCTCATCAAGACATTTAGATCTCTATGTTTACTTCTGGTAAGGATTAGGAACAAAAGCAGAGGTCATTTTCTGGGATAAATACAACAGAGTACACATGGCTAATCCTTTATTAAACTTCCACTTCCAAATAATATATATTTTTAATTTATTTACTTTTTGATTAAAGGATAATTGCTTTACAGAATTTTGTTGTTTTCTGTCAAACCTCAACATGAATCAGCCATAGGTGTACATATGTCCCCTCCCTCTTGAACCTCCCTCCCATCTCCCTCCCCATCCCACCCCTCTAGGTTGATATAGAGCCCCTGTTTGAGTTCCCTGAGACATACAGCAAATTCCCACTGGCTATCTATTTTACATATGGTAATGTGAGTTTCCATGTTACTCTATCCATACATCTCACCCTCTCCTTCCCTCTCCCCATGTTCATAACTCTGTTCTCTATGTTTCTCCATTGCTGCCTTGCAAATAGATTCATCAGGACCATCTTTCTAGATTCCGTATATATGCTTTAGTATATGATATTTTTCTTTCTGACTTACTTCTGTCTGTATAATAAGCTCTAGGTTCATCCACTTCATTAGAACTCACTCAAATGAATTCCTTTTAATGACAAGTAATATTCCATTGTGTATATGTACCACTACTTATTTATCTACTCATCTGTTGATGGACATCTAGGTTGCTTCCATGTTAAAGCTATCGTAAATAGTACTGCAATAAACATTGGGGTACATGTGTCTTTTTCAGTTTTGGTTTCCTCAGGGTATGTGCCTAGGAGTGGGATTGCTGATCGTATGGTGGTTTTATTCCTAGTTTTTTAAGGAATCTCCATACTGTCTTTCATAGTAGCTGTATCAATTTGCATTCCCACCAATAGTGTGAGAGGGTTCCCTTTTCTACACACCCTCTCCAGCATTTATTGTTTGTAGACTTTTTGATGATGGCCATTCTGACTGGTGTGAGGTGATATCTCATTGTTGTTTTGATTTGCATTTCTCTAATAATGAGCAATGTTGAGCATCTTTTCATGTGTTTGATAGCCATCTGTCTGTCTTCTTTGGAGAAATGTTTAGATCTTTTCCCCACTCTTTGATTGGTTGTTTGCTTTTCTGACATTGAGTTGTATGAGCTGCTTGTATATTTTGAAAATTAATCCTTTGTCAGTTGTTTCATTTGCTATTATTTTCTCCCTTTCTGAGTGTTATCTCTTCACCTTGTTTATAGGTTCCTTTGCCGTGCAAAAGTTTTTAAGTTTAATCAGGCCCCACTTGTTTACTTTGTTTTTATTTCCATTACTCTAGGAGGTGGGTCATAGAGGATCTTGCTTTAATTTATGAGTGTTCTGCCTATGTTTTCCTTTAAGAGTTTTATAGTTTCTGGTCTTACATTTAGGTCTTTAATCCAATTTGCATTTATCTTTGTTTATAGTGTTAGAAAATATTCTGATTTCATTCTTTTACATGTCACTGTCCAGTTTTCCCAAGACCACTTACTGAAGAGGCTGTCTTTGCCCCATTGTATATTCTTGCCTCCTTTGTCAAATATAAGCTACCCATAGTGGTGTGGACTTATTTCTGGGCTTTCTATCTTGTTGTGTTGATCTATACTTATATTTTTGTGCCAGTACCATACTGTCTCAATGATTTTAGCTTTGTAGTGTAATCTGAAGTCAGGAAGGTTGATTCCTCCAGCTCCATTCTTCTTTCTGAAGACTGCTTTGGCTATTTGGGGATCTTTTGTATTTCCATATGAGTTGTGAAATTTTTTGTTCTAGTTCTTTGAAAAATGCCATTGGTAATTTGATAAGGCTAGCATTGAATCTGTAGATTGCATTTGGTAATAGTCATTTTCACAGTACTGATTCTTCCTACCCAGGAACATAGATATCTCTCCATCTGTTTATGTTGTCTTTGATTTGTTTCATCAGTGTCTTATAGTTTTCTGTATGCAGTTCTTTTGTCTCCTTAGGTAGGTTTATTCCCAAATATTTTATTCTTTTTGTTGCAATGGTGAATGGGATTGATTCCTTAATTTCTCTTTCTGATTTTTCATCATTAGTATATAGAGATACAAGTGATTTCTGTGTATTGATTTTGTATCCTGCAATTTTGCTAAATTCAGTGATTAGCTCTAGTAATTTTCTGATAGTATGTTTATGGTTTTATATGCATAGTATCATGTCATCTGCAAACAGTGAGAGCTTCACTTTTTCTTTTCCGATCTGGATTCCTTTTGTTTCTTTTTCTTTTCTGATTGCCATAGTTAGGACTTCCAAAACTATGTTGAATAATAGTGGTGAAAGTGGACACCTTTGTCTTGTTCCTGATCTTAGGAGGAATGCTTTCATTTTTTTCCATTAAGAATAAAGTTTGCTATGAACTTATCTGCATAAAGCTACTATATGGCCTTTACTATGTTGAGGTCTAAATTGTATTTTTTGACCAAGATAAAGTAGTTGAATTGAAGTGCTTTTTGCATAACTGGTACCTAAGAATTTGATCCCAGAAAGAACCTTAAAGATCAAAGAGTATCTTCCAAAAACATAAGGACATTCCTCTGTGGGGCAACAATAAATCTGCTACAAAATAAAAAACTGTACAAAAGTTCAGTACACTTACGTTTTTAAAATAGTGAGAGGAAAAAGCAACCAGAAAAATGCAGTAGCCCTTCAAAATATTACTGATTTTCTATCTAGTCCTTGTAATTAGTTCTGGTCATGGATACCAATTTGACCATTGAATTTAGAATTGTTACTCATTTTGAGAAACACATTTGCTTCTCTTCATAGAGTATCATTTTTTCCCTCTTACCAATGGCAATAAATTGTCTCATCTTTGTTCACTTCAATATTCTAACATTTCCCAACTTTTCCCTAAAAAATACCCCCAGTCATTCAAGATTTAAATCTCTTCTCTTTTTCATTGACTAAATTCAGAGCACTTCAGGATTGAATGCTTTATGCTCTTGTAACTGTGATCCCTTTTATGTTATGCATGTTCAAAGGGTTTTAACATATATTTAAAACATTGCTATCTTAGCTTTAGGAGTATACAATATTTTAATGTCACTGCAAAGAATGCAAGCTTCTTTGAATGACTACCAACCTCAGTTACTTTTGTTGAGACATATTTATGCATTTACTCTGCTTATGAGAGGCTATCATTGTCATTCTAAAAAAAAAGTGGTCTTATACAAATGTCTTTTTTTTTTTTTCTCCAGTGAATGAAGAAAATTTGCCCCCTATTTTAAAGGAAAATCTTTCATTACTATTAGAAATGGAGAGAGAAATGGTTTATTGGAATGTATCCCTAGTGAAAGCTGGACAACATCTTAGTTTGCTATTATTTCATCTTTATTTATTTTTTTCTTTTTTTTTAATTTTTATTTTTACTTTATTTTACTTTACAATACTGTATTGGTTTTGCCATACATTAACTTGAATCCACCACGGGTGTACATGCGTTCCCAAACATGAACCCCCCTCCCACCTCCCTCCCCATAACATCTCTCTGGGTCATTACCGTGCACCAGCCCCAAGCATGCTGTATCCTGCGTCGGACATAGACTGGCGATTCGATTCTTACATGACAGTATACATGTTACAATGCCATTCTCCCAAATCATCCCACCCTCTCCCTCTCCCTCTGAGTCCAAAAATCCGTTATACACATCTGTGTCTGGAAAATGGTACATACAGGTTGAGTTTTTATTTATATATATGACTGATACAGATGATATGAGTATTTATTAAGTTAAACTAGGTAAAAGTAATCATGATATCTGTAGTTATTTTGCTACAAATTTTAAACATTATAATATTTTCCTGGAAATGTGATGTCAGAGTTCATTCTGTTGTAAAATGCTGGCGGACTTTGTGGAATGTGATCTGAATAAAAATAAAAAGATATTCAGATTTTAAAATGTTGATATGGTTGTATAAATTTCCCGTGGCTTCTGTAACAAATTAGTATAAATTTGGTGGCTTAAAGGGACACACACTTATTCTCTTACATTTCTGGAGGTCAAAAGTCTAAAAAGAATTGACAGGACTGTGTTTTTCTGGAAGCTTGAAGAGAAAATCTGTCCTTGCCTTTTACAACTTATAGAGGCTGCCTGCATTCCTTACTATGTATTGACTCCAACCTCTGCTGTTGTTTTTTCACCTCTTTCTCTGACTTATTCTTATGTTTCCCTCTTATAAGAACCTTCAGGATAATTCAGGATAATCTCCCTACATCAAGGTCTTTAATTACAATTGAAAAATTGCTTTTGCCATGTAAATTAACAAATTCATAGTTTCTGGGTTTAGGATGTGGACATCTTTGGATGTCACATTTTGTTTACCACAATGGTAACTTAAACATATGTGCTTATAAAAGATTAAAAACACTAAATCTAAGAAGGAAAATTCTTTTTGGTCCCTTTTATGAGACCACTATAGTAACCAATTTAGACAGAGATAATTTTACTTAAATCAATCTTGATTCAAAGCTAGAGAAGAGATATAATCATGGCTTATTCCAGGTGTTGAAAATCAGAAAGAGAGTTATTTGTCACTTCTTTTAACAAGAGCTAGTAGCAAAGGGTATTTTTATAGGATATCTAATTTCCAGGTGAAACGTAAATGTATGAGTTTGGGATTTTGTGAAGATTACTTTTTTCTGGCTTGAAGACACGTGAATATGAACCATTGCCTTCACATGGAAGGGCTGTGTTTACTTCACTGACCACTAAGGAAACATTTGCTTTAGGTAATTATATGAATAAGAACACAATTCAGTTCTCTGAAAATATCTCAAATAGTGTTTTTAAGATGATTCAACTATATCTTGTAGTTATTTTTTAAAAACTGAGTGTATCTGTGCCATTACAGCAACTCATTTTGGCATCTCTAATAACAGCATCCTGAAGAATATGAATTTTACTTTTTTCCCTTTGTTTGGAGGGAGTACGGTCCAAAGTTTTAAATGGCTCTTTCATATAAACATATAAAGTGATTCTTGTCATTGTTCAGTTTTGAAGTAATATTGGAAAATAATGAACTAAAATAATCCAGTGATTTTTGGAACCCAGATTTTGAGCATTTGATCATATCCCTGTCATCATTCTAAAAGACTAAATATAAATGTACCAATTAGAAATTCACTATAATTTTTGATCAGAGGAGGGAGAAAAGATTTTAGATACTTGAGCTACTCTTGTGAAAGAGATTTTTGTAGAAACTTAGGCCAATATAAGCGTAGTGAAAAAGCCATGAGACTGATGTGTATTGTGTGTAAGTTTCATTTAGTGGGAGGTAGAGAGAGTTAGCCTTCCCTTGATGATCTACAGAGACACCCTACCCCGAATCTACTTTCCACTGCATATAATGTTCCTGACACATGAGATACAATTAATAAACATTTCTGAAAATAAAAGGAGGAAAGAATATAAAGTTAGGGGAAAGGATTATTGATGCTTCAGTCACTCTTGATTTTCTTTTTCACAAACACAAGTATATTGAGCTGAAGAATGAAAATGAACATGTTTAGTTTGACTAAAAATAATTAAATCTCTAAAGTATGTAATTTAGGACAAATAGTTTGTTTCTAATTTCTAACTCTGTATTAAGGAGAGATAATATTAGGCTAGGTGGATGATGGACTTAAAAATAAATTTAGTATGACTTATTTTTCATTTTCAAATAATATTGTTAGATATTCTTCTAAAACATAATCAATCAGAACTGATGAATATAAATGAATTATATCTGCTTGTCATCCTGGTATTAGGTATGCAGTTGTTTGTATAATTCAAATTTGTAGTAGATGAGACAATAGTGCTACAGATAGTGGGCTTTATGGAGTCACTCAGTTGACTGTCAAGAGGCTCTTTTCCTTAAAATCCAAATGAAATGTGCCTGAATCCCAAGGGGGCTGTATACCTTTCTTCTAGATGTCTTTGGTTACAAATTATTTTTCCTAGGTTTTGGATCACTTTGCTTTCTTTTTTCTGCCCCATGATATGCTCAGAAAGATCTCTATTCCTTTCCTTAAAGCTCACACACACACACACACACACACACACACACACACACACACATTCATGTCCATGGTCTCATTAGGTCAAGTTTTCAAGTGTAGAGAGTGAGCCTTGATTTTTTGGACTTATCAAAAGGGTTTTAAACTGTAGGATGAAGAACTCATAATTGAATATTAGATGTGCCTGTACTTAAAAAAGTGTTTTAGTTATTTTTTGCTAACTTTAGTCACTTTAAGAATTTTCCATAGTTTGTTGTGGCAACACAGTCAAGGCATTGTCATAGTAAAGCAGAAGTAGATATTTTTCTGGAACTGTCTTGCTTTTTTGATGATCCAACGGATGTTAGCAATTTGGTCTCTGGTTCCTCTGCCTTTTCTAAAACCAGCTGGAACATCTGGAATTTCATGGTTCACGTACTGATGAAGCCTGGATCAGAGAATTTTGAGCATTAGTTTACTAGTGTGTGAGATGAGTGCAATTGTGCAGTAATTTGAGCATTCTTTGGCATTGCCTATCTTTGGGATTGGAATGAAAACTGACCTTTTCCAGTCCTGTGGCCACTGCTGAGTTTTCCAGATTTGCTGGCATATTGAATGCAGCACTTTCACAGTATCATCTTTTAGGATTTGAAAGAGCTCAACTGGAATTCCATTCCCTCCACTAGCTTTGTTTGTCGTGATGCTTCCTAAGGGCCAGTTGACTTCTTATTCTAGGTTATCAGGCTCTAGGTTGGTGATCACACCGTTGTGATTATCTGGGTCGTGAAGATCTTCTTTGTATAGCTCTTCTGTGTATTCTTGCCACCTCTTCTTAATATCGTCTGCTTCTGTTTGGTCCATACCATTTCTGTCCTTGATTGTGTCCATCTTTGCATGAAATGTTCCCTTGGTAACTCTAATTTTCTTGAAAAGACCTCTAGTCTTTCCCATTGTATTGTTTTCCTCTATTTCTTTGCATTGATCGCAGAGGAAGGCTTTTGTATCTCTCTTTACTATTCTTTGGAACTCTGCATTCAAATAGGTATATCTTTCCTATTCTCCTTTGCCTTTCACTTCTCTTCTATTCACAACTATTTGCAAGGCCTCCTCAGACAACCATTTTGCCTTTTTGCATTTCTTTTCCTTGGGGATGGTCTTGATCCCAGGCTCCTGTACAATGTCATGAACCTCCATCCACAGTTCTTCAGGCACTCTTAAAGAGATGAAATACCAGACCTCCTGACCTGCCTCTTGAGAGACGTGTATGCAGGTCAGGGAGCAACAGTTAGAACTAAAAATGGAACAACCGACTGGTTCCAAATAGGGAAAGGAGTACGTCAAAGCTGTATATTGTCACCCTGCTTATTTAACTTCTATGCAGAGTACATCATGAGAAACACTGGGCTGGATGAAGAACAGCTGGAATCAAGATTGCTGCGAGAGATATCAATAACCTCAGATATGCAGATGACACTACCCTTATGGCAGAAAGCGAAGAAGAACTAAAGCGCCTCTTGATGAAAGTGAAAGAGGAGAGTAAAAAGTTGGCTTAAAACTCAACATTCAGAAAACTAAGATCATGACATCTGGTCCCGTCACTTCATGGCAAATAGATGGGGAAATAGTAGAAACAGTGGCTGAGTTTATTTTGGGGGGCTCCAAAATCACTGCAGATGGTAACTGCAGCCATGAAATTAAAAGATGCTTACTCCTTGGAAGGAAAGTTATGACCAACCTAGATAGCATATTCAAAAGCAGAGACATTATGTTGCCAACAAAGGTCCATCTAGTCAAGGCTATGGATTTTCCAGTAGTCATGTATGGATATGAGAGTTTGACTATAAAGAAAGTTGAGTGCTGAAGAATTGATACTTTTGAACTGTGGTGTTGGAGAAGACTCTTGAGAGTCCCTTGGACTGCAAGGAGATACAACCAGTCCATCCTAAAGGATATCAGTCCTGAATATTCATTGGAAGGACTAATGCTGAAGCTGAAACTCCAAAACCTTGATCACCTGATGCGAAGAGCTGACTCATTTGAAAAGATCACGATGCTAGGAATGATTGAGGGAAGAGGGGAAGGGGATAACAGAGGATGAGATGGCTGGATGGCATCACCAACTCAATGGACATGAGTTTCAGTAAACTCTGGGAGTTGGTGATGGACAAAGATGCCTGGCATGCTGAGTCATGGGGTCGCAGAGTCGGACATGACTGAGCAACTGAACTGAACTGAACTTTAATTTCTAGCCTAAAGATCAATTCAGAACCCTTTAGTCCAATCTCCAAGCTCAGTTTTGGGCTTCTCTTTTATACCCAAAAGTTTGGTGAAATGCTTTATTCAACAGTGGCTTGGCTCAAAATCTCACTTTTTCTCTTTTCCCCACTCTTCAGTACAAAGAAAAATGAGCTTGTTTTCTCATTGATATAAATTTTGTTTTCCCCTACTAAAGGAATCATTATCAGCAGTTTATGGATTGAAAGAAAGTTTTCGCCTGTATTTTGTCTACTATTTTAAATATTAGTTTAAGGTATGATACTGCTGTGGATGTTAGATTATAACCAGTAGATATAAGGAAAATGTCTGGGAAATTCAAATGGTTCAGAGCTTGTGACGCATGACAGCTCTTTCAATGTTCCTTAAATAGACTAAAGATAAAATGAAAATGACTTTGTTCAGAACTCTTGAGAAATTAAATAATAGAATGTATGTGCAAGACTAATAAAGATCAAGTTAGATTTGCTCACTGGCAACATTAGAAACCTTGATTGCTCATATTTCTCCAACTTCAATGTACAGGATGATCAACTTGTACAGAGAACTAAGCTGTCTTGTGGCTAGTAGAGGAGATACCACAGAGACTCACCTTTATGCTCACAAAACATTGCTTTGGGGTTCATTGTTACCAAGGCAGCAATGAGCTGGGACCTGATTTGGGTACATGAAAATATCTTCCATTGGAAGTTGGTATTTGAGAGTTTCACAAGCTTTTTTTCAGAAAGAGGTTAACATGGTATAGATACACAATGAATCAAGTATTAGATTATCTGTTCAAATACTTCCAAGGGTGGGTAAGGTAAATTACTTCTTCAGTATATTTATATTTTAAATGATAGTCCTTAGGTCTTGAAGGTTTTAATGTAATCTTCATAGGAACATGAATTCAAATCCAAATACCTGCTTATTGAAATGAGAAGTTTTTTTTTTTTTTTCAAGTTATGGTCCATTTGTGGCCTAGATAAGTTCTTGCCTACACAGTTTCAGATGATGCAATATTTGACTCATTTCAACAACCTGTTTGAAATTAGGTAAAACAGACTTATTATTTGAATTTTTTGGGAGGGTCACTTGGGATTAACCTGAGCCAGAAATTTAACCCATAGTCAAAGACAATGAAGATAGAATAGCACGGTGGACGTAGTACTAGACTTGGCAGTCAAACAGATTGTGTTTGCACTCTTCTGTCATCCATTTGGTATTTGACTTTGGAAAAATTAACCTCTTTTTCTGATGTTTTCATCTGTAAAATGGGAGATGTTACCAAACCAAACTTGGATATGCTTGCATGTGCACACTAAAGCCAATCTCTGACACCATGTTATGATGAAGGAAAGTGCAGTTCATTGTAAGGCCGAGAAAGGAATAAGGATGGATAATGTTCAAAACACCCAAATTCCCCAGTAGCTTTCAGGGGAAGGTTTTTAAGACAGGATGAGGGAGAGGGCTGCGGGGTATGTGGTCAGCTTATGGACATTCTTCTGACTGATTGGTAGTGATGTGATTGAGAGTGAACATAATCAATCTTCTTGTTCCAAACAGTCTGGAGTCTATGTGTTTGTGGTCAACATACACTTAACTTCTTCCACCTGGCAGCAATTTCAGTATTTGAAAAATAGCTCAAAGATATGGCTCAGAATATTATCTATAACCCTTGAAGAGGAACTAAAGGTCTTTAACTTTGCTTAATGGCTCTGCTATTATTTTGTCTTATTTGTTTTCTTTTCTTTCTGCATTTTCTCACTTATCTTATTAAATTTTTTCTTTGGCACTTGGGGACAACTCAGAAGGCTAGTTTTTCTATTAACAGGATGCAGGCAAAGGACATGATGTAGGAGGCATGTCCTAGGAAGGCCTCATTGGGTCCTGCTTAGTTGCAGTCCCCTCTTTGATACTTCTCAATCTTCAGGGGGAACAGGTGCAGACAAGAATGGGAGTAAGTTTTTAGTTAATCATAAGCTTGTAGTTAATCATAAACTTGTTGGGGCACTCAGTTTCAGAGATAACAAATCCCCCTTTAGATAGTCATTGTGAACAATAAATGAGTTAATCAATGAGTACTGGCAATAGAAGCTCTAAAAACATTTTCTATAATTTATATAGTATTTTTTCTATGAAACAAATGTGCAAAAACTTGTGTGGCGAACATGTATATCTTAAGCTATTTAGATTTTGAAATACTTATTTCTTTTAAATATAAGAGAGCGACTGTTAATATGGAATTTTAATTAGATTATCAATTGAGTGAATTTTTACCTTTTGGTTATATATCTAGTTGGAATAATGTATAAAATACTTATTCATTTTAGCAAGCATTAAAGTATAATAAACACTGATTATAGAAAATCCATCTGTTAATTATCCAGGGCTAAATAAATTCACATAGCAGTGAGTAAAGTTCAGCCTTACATTGTGTTCCTGGATTTATACTGTGTAATAAACTGTTGCTCATAATCTATATTTTTATTGGGAAAATATTAATTAAAAAATAGAATGAAAGTTTTTAATGGCAATAAATAATGAGAGAATTGGTTTTGCAATCTTCATGGAAGTGAAGCTGTGGTTTTCCCTCTTAATTTTTTTTACATTAACAGAAAAATTCAGCTATATAAGGGATAGTTGGTAAAATCTTATAATAAGCCTTGAACTATTGAGATAAAAATGACTACAAAGATTCCATGAAGGTTATTTATCTTGTAAGATTAACCTTATGATAACCATTATAAAATTCAAATCTATTAACATTTTTGCTGTTTAAAATGAAACAAAATATAATGTCCTGAATAGCATTTTTAATAAAAATGCAAATGAAAGAGTTAAGTCAGTTAAACATTTGTAGGTAGTTTGCATTATTGTTGAATCATCCTAAAGGAAAAGAGATGCTGGTTGTACAAACTTAGGTATATTTTTATATCTTGTCTTTGAGAGCAGGAACTCAGCTATTCCTATTCTTTTGACCTCACTGGATTTTTGCCTCCAATCTCTGTATTGCTCTGAGACCTTCTCATCATATTCTTGCACCTTAAATTTCTCTTGTTTCTCCCTTTCCTTTTTTATTTTTCAGCTTCAAAAGCTGCTCAATACTTTTTGGCACTCTTCAGAAATATATTTATAATTTTGTTTATGCCTCAAGCTACCAAGGCAACTCCTTCCTTTTCTCTCCTGCCAGCCTTCTACAACCTTTACCTCTATTGCTTACTTCTCATTTGCTCCTTACCATGGTTCGATTGATTGCCCCCCAGTCACTCCCCTGTCACTGCTTTTATGACAAATTAGATGTTTTTTTTTTAAATTTAAATGTATGTATTTTTAATTGAAGGAAAATTGTTTTACAAAATTGTGTTGGTTTTTGCCAAACATCATCTCTTGCACTTAAAACTACCAATTCTCTTTGCTGCATTGAACAAACTTTGTTTTTTAATAGAGATATGGTTCACACACACACACACACACACACGCACATATATAAAACTGTGTTAAGGTATACAGTGTGTTGACTTGATACAAATATGTATTGTAATATTATTACCACCACAGTGTTAGCAAACATCTCTGTAATATCATGGAATTATCATTTCTTTTTGTGGTGAGAACATTTAACATCTAGTCCCACAGTAACTTTGAAGCATATAATGCAATACTGTTAACTATAATCACTCTGCTGTGCATTAGATTTCCAGAAATTACTCACCTCTGTTTGCAAATTTATATCCTTTAATAATATCTGCCCAATTCCCCTACCTTCCAGCCCTTCTCTATTTCTATGAGTATAGCTTTTTTAAGATTCTACAAATTAGTTGAAAGCTTTTTATATGGTTTCTCTGCTGAGATCTAGTATACTAGTTTTACTTCTCTCAACTCTTTCAGTATTTCTTATTACTCCTATTCCCAAAATGTTACTGTCCCCTAGTAATTACTCGCATGTTTTGGAGGACTCATAGATAGACTTTTTTAAACTCAGAGAAAACTTATGTCTTTCCCTTGCCCCATTTGTTTCTCTTCATTGTGACCCTATAACTTATGTTGTTTATTTAAGCCAGCAACCTAAGCAAAACCACTGTATGTTTACTTCTAGTGGGTCATGAACTTTTGGCATCAGCTTTTCTCTTCATCCTCTGCACCCTTCACCCTTAATAACCACCTTGTACAATGTACTCTATGGCTATGTTGACATAGACAAAGTTCAGAAATTTCTCTATGACCCTTCCTAGGAATCTTCCAACATTTTGGCCGGTTCTCTGATTCATTCACTTTTCTCTGATTGTTGAATTTGCCCTCAAAAGGTCTTTCAGAATCAATATTCAAACTTTCTCTTGCTTCTGTAGCCATCAATATCCAGAAAAAATAAATACCAAGATCCCTTTGCCAGGAACCTTTAGGCCTACCCTCTTCCAGGGTCAGACTTAAAATGTCTGTCTGCAGAGCTAGTTAGAGGGTAATGGGGCTATGATTAAAGCACACAGTTGTCTAACTTCTCCAAAGATACTGCCTCTCTGAAAGCAAAATTCATTATTTTCACTGAACAAAAATTGGGCCTAGTGAAAAATTCTCTACATCTTTGTAAAGATTGCTTGTGTATGCTAAGTCGCTTTAGTCATTTCTAACTCTTTGCAACTCTATGGGCTGTAGCCTACCAGGCTTATCTCTCCATGGGATTCTCCAGGCAAGGATACTGGAGTGGGTTCCCATTTCCTACTCCAGGGAATCTTCCTGACCCAGGGATAAAACCTACAGCTTCTGCATCTCCTGCATTGGTAGGTGGATTATATGTCCATTGAGTCATCTGGGAAACTATAGGATATTAAAATGTTTAGGACCAATAGAAAGTGGATATAGAAGTTGGGCTGGTGGTTCAGATGGTAAACAATCCACCTACAATGCTGGAGATCCAGATTCAATCCCTGGGTCAGGTAGATACCCTGGAGAAGGGAATGGCTACCCACTCCAGTATTTTTACTGGAGATTCCATGGACAGAGGAGCATGGCCGGTTACAGTCCATGGAGCTGCAAAGAGTCAGACATGACTGAACAACTAACACTTTAACTTTTCATAGGTGTCAGGAACTCATGGAAATTTTGTTGACAGTAGCTGTGGATTGACAATATTAACATGTAGATAATCATTTAAAAATACAGGAATTAGTGGATATTTTCAGGGAGAATAGTGTGAGAAAAGTTGAGTAGCAGGAGTAACACTCTTTTAATTATTCCCATTTTGCAGATACAATTGGAGCAAACTAGTCCATGTCACTAGTCTAGAGCGTCCCTGATAGGTCAGTTGGTAAAGAATCCACCTGCAATGCAGGAGACCCCAGTTTGATTCCTGGGTTGGGAAGATCCACTGAAGATGGGAGAGGCTACCCACTTGGTATTCTTGGGCTTCCCTCGTGGCTCAACTGGTAAAGAATCTGCCACAATGTGGGAGACCTGGGTTCGATCCCTGGGTTGGGAAGATCCCCTGGAGAAGGGAAAGGGTACCCACTTCAGTATTCTGGCCTGGAGAATTGCTTGGACTGTGTAGTTGATGGGGTCACAAAGGATTGGACAAGACTGAGCAACTTTCACTTTCACTTTCAGTCCATGTCACAGTGGTGGTAGAAATACCTACCCCTAAGATCCACCTTCTTTCTTATGAAGGCTCTAGGAAAATAGATTGGTGGCATCAAGCCTCTTCTCTTAAAATTTAAAATAATTGGGTAAACTAAAGTACTGGTTTTGAATATCTGTACTTGTGCATAAAAATTGCTAACACTTGATTTTTGCTTTGCTCTGCAGAACATGGCCTATTCTAGAATAAGTGTCCTTTTTAAAGTTTGTACTGTAGACATTGAATTATAAGAGATGTGGAACAAAAAGATACTGTATGACCTAGATTCTATCAAGCTACCTTCAAGAATTTAAAATATTTTATTTAGGCCTTACCATGGCATATGAGGGGTTTTCTATAGGGCAGATATTGAAAATTAACTCATAAAATAATGTTTGACTTCTATTAAACTCAAGACAAAATGTGTCAAGATAGGTCATTGTTTTAAACATAGGATATAGCAAAGCAAATGTTAAACCATTGGCAAATTACTCTACTTTTTGAATGACAAATTTGAAGTTAGATAAAAAGAATAGGTTTTTGGTGGGTCAAACTGTGCTGAATATTTTGATTTTATTGAAGATTTAAAGGTAATGGTATTGAGGAGACTAACCAATTGAACTCTTGATTTACCTTTGGTGTTGCTGCTGCTACTGCTGCTAAGTCACTTCAGTTGTGTCCAACTCTGTGTGACCCCATAGATGGCAGCCCACCAGGCTCCCTCATTCTCCAGGCAAGAACATTGGAGTGGGTTGCCATTTCCTTCTCCAATGCATGAAAGTGAAAAGTGAAAGTGAAGTCGCTCAGTTGTGTCTGACTCTTAGTGACCCCATGGACTGTAGCCCACCAGGCTCCTCCATCCATGGGATTTTCCAGGCAAGAGTACTGGAGTGGGGTGCCATTGTCTTTTCCAACATTTGGTGTTACTTTATAGTAAAGAGGACAAATACATCTGACACAGGTAGAAACAGGAAATACACATGTCATGATCTATTTGAAGTATGAAACTTTTCTTTTTTGAAAATGCTTCAGTTCACTTCAGTTCAGTCGCTCAGTTGTTTCCGACTCTGAAATGCTAGTAAAAAATAATTAGATTTAATAAAATCAGCGTTTGGGTATTTCTTTAATATCACTCCATAGTTTTGTCAAAACTTTGTACCTAGAAAACTCCTCTCTGAAGCTGAGGGGGATACATGATTACGCTTATTGATGATGTTGCCCAAAGCAAACTATTTGTTCCCTTTAATCTTTGTATCAGTTCAGTTCAGTTCAGTCGCTCAGTCATGTCCCTTATTGCTTCCTTACCATAGCTTCCCTTTACTTTCTTCCACCAAGGTTCAGTTCAGTCACTCAGTTGTGTCCGACTCTTTGCGACCCCAAGAATTGCAGCACACCAGGCCTCCCTGTCGATCACCAACTCCCAGAATTCACCCAAACTCATGTCCATCCAGTCGGTGATGCCATCCAGCCATCTGATCCTCTGTCGTGCCCTTCTCCTCCTGCCCCCAATCCCTCCCAGCATCAGAGTCTTTTCCAATGCCTCACCTCTTCGCATGATGTGGCCAAAGTACTGGAGTTTCAGCTTTAGCATCATTCCTTCCAAAGAACACCCAGGACTGATCTCCTTTAGAATGGACTGGTTGGATCTCCTTGCAGTCCAAGGGACTCTCAAGAGTCTTCTCCAACACCACAGTTCAAAAGCTTCAATTCTTCGGCACTCAGCTTTCTTCACAGTCCAGCTTTCACATCCATACATGACCACTGGAAGAACCATAGCCTTGACTAGATGGACCTTTGTTGGCAAAGTAATGTCTCTGCTTTTTAATATGCTGTCTAGGTTGGTCATAACTTTTCTTCCAAGGAGTAAGCGTCTTTTAATTCCATGGCTGCAATCACCATCTGCAGTGATTTTGGAGCCCCCCAAAATAAAGTCTGACACTGTTTCCACTGTTTTCCCATCTATTTCTCACGAAGTGATGGGACCAGATGCCATGTTCTTCGTTTTCTAAATGTTGAGCTTTAAGCTAACTTTTTCCACTCTCCAATTTCACTTTCATCAAGATGCTTTTGAGTTCCTCTTCACTTTCTGCCATAAGGGTGGTGTCATCTGCATATCTGAGGTGATTGATATTTCTCCCAGCAATCTTGATTCCAGCTTGTGCTTCTTCCAGCCCAGCATTTCTCATGATGTACTCTGCATAGAAGTTAAATAAGCAGGGTGACAATACACAGCCTTGATGTACTCCTTTTCCTATTTGGAACCAGTCTGTTGTTCCATGTCCAGTTCTAACTGCTGCTTCCTGATCTGCATATAGGTTTCTCAAGAGGCAGGTCACGTGGTCTGGTATGCCCATCTCTTTCAGAATTTTCCACGGTTTATTGTGATCCACACACTCAAAGGCTTTGGCATAGTCAATAAAGCAGAAATAGATGTTTTTCTGGAACTCTCTTGCTTTTTCCCTGATCCAGCGGATGTTGGCAATTTGATCTCTGGTCCCTCTGCCTTTTCTAAAACCAGCTTGAACATCTGGAAGTTCATGGTTCACATATTGTTGAAGCCTGGCTTGGAGAATTTTGAGCATTACTTTACTAGTGTGTGAGATGAATGCAATTGTGTGGTAGTTTGAACATTCTTTGGCATTGCCTTTCTTTGGGATTTCTATTTTTCCAAACACTGTTAAGAACTTATTAGTTCTTATCCAAATCTGTTTATCAAAAATGTATTTATTTATTTACTAAGCACATATTCAAGCTGGTGACAGAAAGAGGAAATGCACAGATTCTTTTAGAAGCTAGTGTATAGGGAAATACAGGAAATAATGTTGGCTAAATTCTCTCAAAAAGTTAATACTTGTTTTCAATTCATGTGATTACCACTGAAAACTTAGGAATTTGGTAGATAAACTTGGCATAGTACTTAATATATTCGTTAAAACTTTGTATTTCTAGGCCCAAGAATCCTAATCACTTTAGTCCATTCGTGTACATCAGGGGACTTATCTCCTTGATTATTTGTGCTTGTCTCTTAAATTTTATTTTACCTGAAGAACAGTGATTAGACCTGAATAAGAATGCATGTGATAGACAAATCAGCATTTTTACAAAGGCAGTATACATGTGTCTGTGCTAAGCTGCTTTAGTCGTGTTCGACTCTTTGCTACCCTATGGACTGTAGCTCACCAGGCTGCTCTGTCCATGGGATTCTCCAGGCATGAATACTCGAGTGGATTACCATGCCCTCATCCAGGGGATCTTCTCAACCTAGAGACTGAACCCATGTCTCCTGCAGCTCCTGCATTACAGGTGGATATTTTACTGCTGAGGCACTGGGGAAGCCCACAATGGCAGGACAGTTTTTCTGAATTAAAGAAAGAAATAGGGCTTTAGGAGAATATATAAAATGTAAATGGCATACCACTTCCTTTAACAAACATTATTTCAAATACAAAGACTGGTATTAATAACAGATTCTAAAAGCCAGCAAGGAAACCTGAAAGATACCTCCTCGCTCTACGTCTTAAGAAAGAAAAAAAGGCCTAATTTGTGTCAAGAGCCACCCACTTGTTCACTTTAGAAAACTGTAAAGGAGTTACAGTGGAGCTGGCTCTGGAGCCTAGGCTGCTCTTGGTTCCCAGGGATTCTTCTCTTCAACACAGTTTATTTTTTCACCATTTCTATCATGTGACTGGTTCTGTGAACTGCTTCCTGATAAGAGGATGCCTCTGCAGAAGGATCCATGGAGTAGGCTAGTTCAGTTTGACAAAAACCTTAAAGGAGAGAAGCAAAATAAATAAAACCCACAAGCTCTTTTATTGTTTCGCTCAGCTCACGAGGGTTGAGCTCATAGTAGGCATGCAGTAAGGGTTCGTGAATGACAAGATAGGGAGCCTCCAGCACCCTTCCCAAGGATTAGAAATGTTACAAAATCTCAAGTTTATGAGCTTTGTGCATTAGGATTTTGTGGTAGGCAGAATTCTATTATAACCCCTAAGAGTGTTTGTACTCTGATGTACACAAAGAATTCACTCCCAGGTGTATATACACCTTTAGGATGACTTTCTGGGAGAACTCACAAAACTCTGCATATAGTCATACCTATGGCTATTATTTGTTTTACAGTGAGAGAATACAAAGCAAAATTACCAAATGGAAATGGTTCATGAGGGGTGTATAGAGAAAACTAGGCAAAATCCAGAATTCTTTCCCTCAAGAAACATACATGACAAGCTTAATTGCCCCAGGGATGAGTTGTGAAGTGTTGTCTACCAAGGAAGTTCATTAGACATTCAGTTTCCAGGCTTTTTCTTAGAGATTGGTCACTTAGCTTTTTCTGGGCATTCCAGACTTCCAGAAGGAAAGCAGGTGTTTTACATAAACCATATTGTTTGCTCAACCAATTTAGGCATAGTGCACCATTCTTATCAGTTAGGGCAGTGAGAAATCTCCCAAAATCTAACTTCCCATAATACCAGTTGAGTGTAAAATTTGCAAGCAGGCCTTTCTAAAAATAGCAGTCTTAGGTCAGCTGTGGTAACTGTTTTCTGCACAGTGCCAAAGTAGAGATTTGGAGCCAAGACCTATCCAATGTATGCTTGGTCTGTACCCTTAGGAACAGAACATATGGATTGGTAGCCAGGAAAATATTTGAATGTTTTTATGTTTTAGACACCTGCAGCTAATTAAAAGACCAATAAATATAAATCAAAGGAAAATATGGACTATGGCAGATTAAAATAGGATGAATTCACAATATAGAGTGTCCCTCAAAATTCTGGATAAGCCCATTCAGCTATTTTTTCTTACGGAGTATGTACTATGTGTTAGGCATGTTCTTGGTACAAAATTATGGCTTGAGCAAGAGAAAAAAAAATGTGCCTTCTGGAACTCATATCATAGTGAGGGAAGTCAGACAAATACAAATGAATAAATGATAATACCAAAAATAAAAATAAAGCAGAGATGAAGGGCAGAGGACTGTAGGATGGTAGGGGGTAAATTTTTAAATATTTTGGAAAGACCTCATGACTAAGTTGTAGAGAAGGCAATGGCACCCCACTCCAGTACTCTTGCCTGGAAAATCCCATGGACGGAGGAGCCTGGTAGGCTGCAGTCCACGGGGTAGCGAAGAGTCAGACACGACTGAGCAACTTCACTTTCATTTTTCACTTGCATGCATTGGAGAAGGAAATAGCAAGCCACTCCAGTGTTCTTGCCTGGAGAATCCCAGGGACAGCGGAGCCTGGTGGGCTACCGTCTATGGGGTCGCACAGAGTCAGACACGACTGAAGCGACTTAGCAGCAGCAGCATGACTAAGTTGAAGCAAAGACTTAAAGAGTGTGAAGAAGTAAGCAATGTTGATATATAGGGGGAAAGCATTCCATGTAGAAGGAACCATAAATGCCAATAAAAAGATTTTGAGGTATGAGTATAAATAGTGTGTTCAAGGAACAGCAAAGAGGCAATCTAGCTTTAGGAAGTGCCAGGGGGCATAGAACCTTGAAGGTAATTGTAAGGCTTTGACTTTACGTTGAATAAGATAGGAAGTCTTTAGAGAGTTTTGAGTAGAGAAGTGACGTGGCCAAACTTTGTTTTAAAGAATATTCTGGCTGCTGTGTTGATGATACATTGTTGGGAGCAGGGGTGGAAACGTAGAGACTGGTTCAGAAGCTAATGCTGAGATGCTGACGACTTGGATCAAAGTGATCACTTGGGTGTAGTGAGATGTGGTCATATTTTGGATATATTTTTAAAGTAAAGTCAAAATTCTGTCTTTATTCTCATTGACTTATCAGCAGTCAGTAGGGCTGAGCACTCCTTCCTCCCTCAGATATTGCCTTCATTTGTCTTCCAGGATACCACACTCTCTTGGCTGTACCCCTTTCACATGGGTGATTCATTCTCAGTCTCCACTGTCAATGTCTCTGAGTTTTAAATAAAGAATACCTAATGTTGGCTCCTTGGTCCTTTCCTGTATTTACACTTATTTACGCTTGGCGATCACATCTGTTATGGAATCAAATACCATCTATTGGGTCACAGTTCCCACAATTATACCTTCTACCCTGACCTTTTCCCTCACTCCCAGGTTTTTATCTCTAGCTGCCTACTTGGTCCTTCACATGTGTATACCTAAAAAATATTTCATATTCTTCAAAATTAAACTCCTAGGTGTTGACCTGAAATGTGCTACACTGGCACTCTTCCCTGTCTAGTAAGTGGCAGTTCCATCCTTCCAGTTGTTCACACCAAGAACCATGATATCATTATTGGCTCCTCTTTTTCTTGTACCTCAGATTTAGCTCCTCCTCAACAAATGTTAGGATGTTTCTTTAGTTTTACTTATGTTGTACCAAATTCACTAAATTACTTTTTAGTCATTTTTATAGCACTTATCTTCTAAATTGAAGGACTATGTAAAAATAAGAAAAAAATACAGCTTTTACAGACAGTAATATTGGATACTCATTTCCTTATTTCTGTATGAATCATAGAGATAGGCATAGGCGATTGACTGAAATCTCTTTTAAATAATTGTGCAATTCAGTTAATGATTGGAATATACTTAAAGGCTTTATATTTAATTTTAAATCATGATAAAATTTTTATGTTTTAATACATTTTTTAGAAATAGTTGTTTTATTAGTTATATTTGTAAGTGTTAGCTTTGATTATAGATCACTTCTTATGTCTTCATAATTAGCCTTTAAGTGGGTATGTTGTGAGTCTTCTTCTAAACTGTAACCTTTAATTATCACTAGAAGGTTGATTTCTTAAAACCTTTGAACTATAATTAATCTTTGCATTTAAAAGAGAAACGTCTTTACCTTATAAGAAGAAGATAGTAGAAAAAGATATTAAACTGCAAGAGAGAAACTTTAATATCAAGTTCCTTTATTGAAGCACATGTAGAAAGTATGAAGTTAGTTGTGAGGATGCATCATATATCTCATTTTTGTTTTTTACAATTAGGGGGTGTTTATTTTGATGACTAAAGTTTAAAGAAAAGGAAGGCCTTAAATATGCATATTGTTAACACTGATTTTGTTTTTGCTTTCTCTTCTAGAAGATTCTTTAGTTTTAAGGAAAAGATCCAGTTATTTTAACCATTAACATTGATGTTTTGATTAAAGTAGCTCTTTCTGTGCTGTCTAAACTAAGGAGTAGGAGGGATCACTATTTAGTAAATTAGAAAAGATACTCAGAGTATGTGAATAGTCAAGTGAATGTGAAAAGAAAGTGAAAGTGAAAGTGGCTCAATAGTGTCCAACTCTTTGTGACCCCATGACATGCAGTCCATGGAATTCTCCAGGCTAGAATATTGGAGTGGATAGCATTTCCCTTCTCCAGGGGATCAAACCCAGGTCTCCCACACTGTGGGTAGATTCTTTACCAGCTGAGCCCCAGATGAATGTGACTCCCTCCATTTAAAGATTGATGACACATTTTTCACTCTTCACTTGACCAAATCCTAAACTTGAGAAGGATATCACCTGTCTAAATATTTATAAAGAGTTCAGACAGGGCACTTTTACAGAATCATAAGCCCAAGAATTTTGCTTTTTGAGAGCATCTACTTACTCACCTGCTTGTTTCATGAGGTGAAGAAATAAGTCCTAGAGAGATCCTTTGATTTCTTAATCTCATATATTAAGTGGCAGAGAAAACCCCAAAACTGATCTCTTGATTCTCAGTCCAGCATTCTGTTTACTACAGAGAAAGGCCTTTGTTGAGGCTAGAAAAAAGAGCTTTAGGTTAAATTTTACAGAACTTTATTTTCTACTGTAGAGAGTAATCATTTGTTTCTCTGTAAATGCATGCATACATAGAATAATGAAAAAATGTATATATTAATGTAAATAAAATAGAAAAGTATAAATTTAAAGTATTTATGATACTGAAAATCAAACACTGCATATTCATTGATATTATGGCATTAATCTGAATTTAAGTATAGTAGTGGTATTGTAGTATGGTGGTAAAGAATCCGTCTGCCAATGCAGGAGACACAAGAGACATAGGTTTGATGTAGGAAATGGCAATCTGCTCTAGTATTCTTGTCAGGAAAATTTAATGGACAGAGAAGCCTGGCAGGCTATAGTCCACAGGGTCACAAAGAGTTGGACACAACTGAATACATACATGCATGCAATGGTATTGTGGTTATGATTATAAAGAGCTCTTATAGAGATACATATTAAAATATTCTCAGAACAAATGAGAAATAAATATAAGGAGTGTTTAAAAGAAAATTTTGCAGGAAAGAAACATAATGCTTGACTGAGAACTTGGCAGTTAAAAGCTTTGTCCCTGCTGTGTAGGCAGGGCCTCAAGGGAAATCACTACTTTTGTGGGCTCAGCAAGGAGTTAGGATCTGGTTCTCAGTATTCCATGTTTAGGAAGTTATTTTTACATAGAAGACTCTGGGGACTTGATTGAAACTATCCAAGCTTACCAGTTTGTTAATTCATACTGAGGAAGTTCATTTCCAGTGGTAGAAATAATTATATCTGCTACTGAGCATATTACCTTTGTAATATCAGAATACCTGGGAAACTGAGTTGGAAGTCAGAAGTTTCTTAATGAACGTGATGTTAGAATCAAAGGAGGTTAACAGATGTAGGGATATTTCAGTCATAAGTCAGACTGAAAACTTTCTTTTGCTTCTTTCTATATCATTTCTTCCTAAAAAGAGAATTCCTTTATAAAAGTGCTTCCCCCTTACGAGGCTTTTAAATATGTTGAAACTGTAGAGTAAGGGAGTTAGAGAAGGCGAGGTTCGGAAAAAGAATGAGACCAGCACTTTACAGGAACGCTTCACCTTTAATAATGCGAGAAGGGGCAGCAGTCAGATTAGTGAGCTGTTGCACTAACCCAAGAAAAGAGTAAGTATATATAGGCATATATGTGGAAATCTACTGTCTTAAGGGGGCCTGTTCTTCTCCAAGATTGTTGGGAGTAGTTATCTCTTAAACGGCTGGGGCAAGGAATTCTGGAGATCTGCCAGAGGCTGGACTGGCTGGGAGCTGGATGTAATCAACCTTAATGTCCATTATTTTTTTTCCCTTTGGGTGAGAGAGTTCTTTGTTTTGCATAGAATGGTGGGGAGGCCCTGAGAATGGTGGGGAGGCCCCGGAGAGGAGTTTTAACTCCAGGTTATTTTGAACTGTGTAACTTTCCTTCAGAAATTATTCTTTACTTCTTGTTGCTTATCAAGACTGTCACAACTTCGTACTAGACTTGAATGAACCTAACACAAAATTTTCAGGATTGCATTTTACTGGTCTAACTAAAGTTAATCCTTGATCAAATAAACAGGATTTGGTGGATACCTTAGTCCCATCGGAACTTCCTGGTGGCTCAGACAGTAAAGTGTCTGCCTACAATGTGGGAGACCTGGGTTCAACCCCTGGCTCAGGAAGATCTCCTAGAGAAGGAAATGGCAACCCACTCCAGTATTCTTGCCTGGAAAATCCCATGGATGGAGGAACCCGGTAGGCTACAGCCCATGGGGTTGCAAAGAGTCAGACATGACTGAGTAACTTCACTTTCACTTTCTTTCTTAGACCCATCATCACCACATTTACAAAACTATCTTCCACACCATGGTCTCTCCAGTGCCTGACATTAGGGAGATCAGGAGGTCAGAAAATTGGTTAGATGATTGCTTTGTAAAGCCTGTGGGCCAGGAATGGCTTTTATACTTTTAAATGATTGAAGAAATGCAAAAGAAGAATATTTCAGAACACATGGATATTATATGAAGTTTAAATTTATATGTCCATAAATAAAGTTTAATTGGAATACAGTCATTTATGGCAGAGTTGAATAGTAGCCACTTTGCAGACTTTGGTTTGCAAAGTCCAAATGTCTCCTGTCTAGCCCTTTAGGGAGAAAGTTTGCTGAACCAGCAGTAGATAATTAAAATTTATTTAACAAATCAAGGCATCTTTTGAAATGGGCTACTCTTGTGAATGGCTGAACTCATTTAGTTATTGGTTCACTATTTTCTGATTACAGAAGATGGATGTTCTTTTTGTAATATCTTGGGAGTATTATTTATTTTACTCATTCATTCATTTAATCATCATTCCACATTCATTGTACACTTACTACATGAAATTACATCTTATATTTCCAGCTAGAGAAATTTGAATGGTCAAATTGAGTCTTAAACTTTAGAGGTCAGTGTCATAAAAGAAAGTGTTCTCTTTGCACTTTGTTCTAAGTGGGACTGTGAAAAGCAGCATTAGGCAGGATGAACCATAGGTTGGATTTAGTTTGTCTATAGTTCCCAAATTCATGAAACAGTTATGTAGACTGTTGTGCTAACAATGCCTGCTCCTTCATTTTTCATTAACTGGATTAGTGGTAGGGGTAGGGGGAAATTAGAAACAAAGAAGAATATCTGAATCTCTTAGAGCACAATTGTGAGTGAGTCAGGTCCATACATCTTGTGAGAGAGCTCCATCAACATAGAAATCAGTTAACACATGTTTAGTGCTCTTTGGTATAACTGGAATAGTTTACCATTGCATTTGGTTTAATATAGTTAAATAAACATTTAATTTTAATTAAATTCTCTTTGCTTTTATCTTAGAAGACCAAATGCCAAGTAAATTATCTTTAGGGAAAAATCAATCTTACATTTATTCCCAGTTCTCTAAACTCCCAAGTCCTGTATTTCTTAGATCTAAACTCTTTGAAAGTACTTATATTTTCCAAAGTGAAGATTGAAAGATTGACTCCATGACTGGGAACCCCTTTTAACTGCATCCAATTTATCTTCCTTGGAGCTGCTGGACTTTTTCTTTTTGACCCAAACTAGGTCATATTTTTCCTTTTCTTAAAACTTTTCAATAGTTTCCCAATACTCTTGCAATAAAATCTAACCTTTCAACCTTGACCTATAAGATACAGTGTGACCTGGTCACTGCTTGCCATCAGTCTTGCACCACTGTCTCTTCACTCCTATGTCATTGCCACCCTGGTCTTCTGAGAACATAGCAAGCTCTTTTGAGCCTCAGAGCTTTAATGCTTCTGGCTTCATCTGCCTGAAGTACTTGCTCTTCCTTGATCCCACACATTGCTGCTGCTTTCATTATTTAGGTCAGAGCTTAAAGGCCTTCCCTTTATGGACACCTTTTCTTCATTCTACTTAAAGGAGATGGCAGAATTTCCTTCTCCCTATTGTCAGAGAAAAATTGCACTGAGAAATTAGACAAAGAAGACTTGTTCAAGACTATTGCAATAAAGGAGAGAGATTGAACTCCATTGAAACAAAAAGCAGGAAAGTGTTTAAGTTCTGAGGTGAGCTAATGGATAGCTATTGGTGGAAATTGGGTGAGAAGGGTTGTCAGGCTGTGTTCACTGGTGAAGTTAGGCTCCTACCCTCCAACAGAGCCTGGAAGATAGGGCATCTATTTTTCTTGATCATTGCAGTTCAAAGGGACACCCCAGGTCCTTGATGAAGACATCCTTGGGTTGTAAAGCTGGTCAGAGGCTGCAAGATTTTCATCTCAAAGGGGCTGAGAAAGAATTGCAATTGCAAGTTTTCTAAAGTAAATCTTCTAAGGAAAGGGAATTCAGCTGACTATAGTCAGAAGGAAACTGGTCTAAAGCTTGGTTAAGAAGAGGGGAATGTTCAGTGTTGGTCACCAATATGCCTTATCACAGCATTCCAGTTATTTTCTTCATAACATTTTAAAAGCAGTTATTTATTGAATTAGTTTTCTGTCTATTCCACTAAAGAGACATGAAAGCAGGGACTTTGTTATATCCACAATTCCTTGGACAGTGCCTAGAGCACAGTAAGTACTCAAGAAATTTTATTTAATGTATAAATGAATGAGTGTAGGCATAGAGGCAAGTGAGGTCTTATGGAGATATTCTGTACATATTAATGTTATTAACAACTGGGTCAGTGGCTAGACTTCTTTGTGTGCTTATGTATGTCCATGGTACAAGAATACTGAAAATGTGAATTAATGACTACTAATTTGAAATTTGCTTAAATGAAAACCAATGAATAAGTATTAAAACGCATTGAGTGGGAAAAATAATACAACAGTACATTCAATTTCTTCATGTCATTCCTTTATGTGCTGCTCCATATTCTTCCATGGCAGCTTTGCTGCTAAAGTGAGACCTTATACTTTTTATATCCATGGTAAACTTGTCCATTCCAGGACTCAGAGAATGTTAACATAATCAAATACAATTAAGAAAGATTCACTCTATAAGAATTCTTAATATTAGAGGTAAGACCCTTAAAGAACTTGGGTTCATTCCAGATTCATGAAATCATCAAGGCATCAGTGTGACTGTCATAATTAACTAAATCACAACATCCAAGTTGTAATATATTCATTTTATGCAAATGCATCAGTAAAGAGCAAAATGCTACAGTACTGGAAAATCATATTTTTCATGAAAAACAAGGATGACTCACTAGGCATGCATCCCACAAAGTCTGTTTTGTATTCAGAAAGCCAAGAAAATATAGATCAAATCTCGTTTCTGAAAATTTTATTAGAAACACTGGTTCTGGATGACTGACTTTTGAAAACTGAGATAATCAATCAGAAAATGATGACATCCTTTTCTTCAGGTTAATAGTACTCTCAATTGCCTTCAAAAGATCATGATTCTGTGGTAATGAGGTAAAGCTAATGTTCAAAAATTTAGACCACTTACAGTGAAGTTTTTAACAAAAAATGCCAGTGAAGAGTAATATGTACTTTTATATCAGACAACTTTTATGCATCTTTTTTCCTTAAACATATACTATGTTTGATTGAGAAGTGAAGCACAGCCTTTAAGATCTTAAAAGCTTCAATTAAAAGAAGTTAAAGTCACATAATTGCTTAAGAATATACAAAGTGATTTACTTCTAATGGAAGGCACAGAATTTTATGAGGTATATTCAATCATGTTTTCAACCTGTAAATTTTTTTTCCTTTAAATATCCAAACACATACTAGTACCCTGGTTATTCTAGACCCTATTCTATTCTTTTTATCTTTTTCCTTTATACAGTTTTGCTAGTAGATCTCACCCCTCCCTTAGTTTGGGAGCCATCTGGGCACATATTTTTTGTCTTTGCTCTTATCAGAATATAAATTACGCCATTAGCAAGGCACAACAAATCAGATCAAAATATAACAAACAGAAATTCTGGCATCAGGAAGTAAATCTACTTGTTCTGCAGGGCCTCCTTAGATATGAGGGAGTTGAGGGAATGGATGGAATATATGGGAAGTTAGACAGCAGACACTATGTGAAAATCAAAGTAGGCAATTGGCATACAAAAAGGAAAAGTGGCAGGTACGGGGTGAAGCAAGCAGGATGTAGAGTCAGGGATCTGTTCATGGGCACTGGCAATGAGGTCAGGATTCTCCTTCTTATTCAACGAATGTGTATGAAATACTCTAAATGATGTTGAATTCTCTCCATATGTTCTACCCCTCAATTACCTATGAATAATTCTCATAGGTTCAATTATGTCTAATGCTGGTAGTCCCAGGTGTCTGACTTAACTCAGATCTCCTCCACTCTAGACTAGCCTATAACTGTTTACTTGATATCTGCTATTGGATATCTGATTCACTTGTCAAATCATGGTAATAGAACTCTTGACTTCTTCCTACTCCACCCTCCCCAACCTGTATCGATCTGTTCCTCCCAATACAATAACACATCTTCCCCATCTCCTCATTATAAGTAGCTTCTCAAGTCTGAGATTTATCCTGGATTCCTTACACTGTCAGTGCTTACGTTCAGGTCCTCAGTACATTCTGTGAAATAAATGGCTAAAATTCATCTTGGATCTGCCTTCTTCTCTCCATCTTTGTTGCCTTCATCTTGGTCTAAGTCTTCAACATCTCTCATTTGGGATCAGTTAAAAAATCTGCTGAATCTTCTGACATACCAATCCATTACCCACACACAAGTGCTCTTCTCAAAATTCAAATTAGGTAATGTCAGGTGGTTTAGTCGCTAAGTTGTGTCTGACTCTTGTGACCCACCAGGATCCTCTGTCCATGGGATTTTCCAGGCAAGAATACTGGAGTGGGTTCCCATTTCCTTCTCCAGGGGATCTTCCTGACCCAGGGATCAAACCTAGTCTTCTGCATTGCTGGCAGATTCTTTACTGGCAGCCACCAGGGCAACATTGGGCTTCCTAGGTGGCACTAGGGTTTAACACTGCAACGGTCTTCTATTGTACTTAAAATAAAATCCAAATTTCTTACTATAGTTTCTAAAACTATCTACCTCCCTACCTCATTCTAGACCATGCTCTCTTCATTTATTGCATTCACACTCACTGGCCTTTTAAAATTATGTAAAGACTCCAAGCATTTCCTGATTCAGAGCCCCAGCACATACTCTTTCTTCTGTTAGCTGTTTCCCACTACAAAATGCACACACGCTTTTTACATAGATAGATATTTCTCTTCCTTCAGACCCATCTTTTAATTTCTTCTCTCAGAGAGACATACTTTGATTACCCTACCTAAAGAAGCCTCTCTTCTATTATTCCCTATTTCTGTTCTTTTTTTAATCATAGAAATTATTTTATCTTGAAATAATTCAATGTTTTAAATCCCCTGTTGAATGTAATATCCAAAAGGTTAGAGACTTTGTGGTCTTGTTCACCTTTCTATCTTCTGTACCTAGCATAGGGTCTGGCACATAGTAGATGTTCCATGAATATTTTATGAATAAATGACTCTTGGGGATACAGAGAAGAATAAGACAAAGCTCCTATATTCAAGCCATCACTGCTGAGTGAGAGAATAATCCTACAGAAATAGCCAACCCATACCTCTTTAGTGCTGAATACAGGCTTACACAAATTTCTGTGATGTAAAAGAAACTGAAAGTGTACAGATGGAGGGAGCATATGGAGAAATATAGAGAAATTAAGTACATGTCATTATTAACTGATGTTTTAACAGAGAGGGAATTTCTCTGTGACTAAGATGCAGCCTTTAAGAAGAATATGAGTGATTCTCTGACCGTCCCCTCTGCCCACTCCTGCCATGACTCTGGAACTGTATATGTGTAGGAAATGAAATCTATAGCAATGGATACCCAGGCAAGTCACTGCAGGTTACATATCCCTTCTATAATTTTTTCTAATCCTCTCGTTAGAATCTTTCCTAATGAGTGGACAGCCGTTATTTCTAATTTAATTAATTTACTCCCTTTAAAAACTTCATGTTTGGTTATTTTTCCTGTCTCAGAAAGAGCATTATTTCAATCTGCTTGCAGGTCCAGTAATTGTGGACTTGTATTTTTCTTCTGCTCAGAATATCAGGCATAAAAACTCAAACAATATCTGCTAAGAGAGTTTGTTTTCTATTTGTTGTGTCTCCCTTACTCTGACACCTTTGTAGGACATAATTATCACAGATGCTGACTTCTTTTCACGTATCTTCATCTGTTCATGAGCCAATACCTGACTATGTAAAATAGAGTAATGCTAGTTGCTGTAACAGCTAAACCTTAGAATTTTAATGTGATGTGCTGAAACTCACATTTTAGTTCTCACAACTTAGTGGTTTATGTTTCATAAACTTAATGGATCTCTATGAATATTCCTGGGCTTCTCTGGTGGCTCAGTGGTAAAGAATCTGCCTACAATACAGGAGTTGTAGGAGATGCAAGTTTGACCCTTGGGTTGGGAAGATTCCCTGGAAAAGAGCATGGCAACCCACACTTGCTTGGAGAATCTCATAGACAGAGGAGCCTTGTGGGCTACAATCCATAAGGTCTCAAAGAGTTGAACATGACTGAAGCGATTTAGCATGCACACATTCATAAATATTTCTGGTGGGCTGGAGTTTCCTCCATGTGGTAATTCTGGGATCCACACTCCTTCCATCTTGTGATTTTTAAATCCCATGGGGATTTTAGGTGAAAAGACATAGAGTTAGTGGATAATTAACATTTGTGTTTTTAAAACTGTACCATGAAGGTGACAAACATATCTGCCCACATCCACGAGTAAGAGCTAAACCAGTGGTTCTTGGATGCAAGAGGAATCTGGGAAATGTAGTTTATGGGTGAGTTAATAGCTCACAGAATTGAATCTTCCATATGCAAGGGAAATAAAACATTTTGTTGGAGATTAGTCATCTATGACTTCTGGAGTGGTGCAGTGGTAAAGAATCTGCCTACCAGTGCCGGAAATGGGAGGAGACATGGATTCGATCCCTGAATCGGAAAGATCCCCTGGAGTGGGAAATTACAGCCCACTCCATATTCTTACCTGGAATTTCCATAGACAGAGGAGTCTGGCAGGTGGACTACAGTCCATGGGGTTGCAAAGAGTCAGATATGACTGAGCACGCACACATGCACAGCCATTTATGCCACAATGACCAACAGTGTAATAGAAATATAGTAAATTTCTTTTATTTAATGTTAGTAATCTATTTTATTACCAGTTCCCTGATAACTTTATGTCTTATTTATTTCTTGGAATCCCTGGTGGCTTGGTGGTGGAGAATCTGCTTGCAGTGCAGGAGACATGGGTTCAATCCCTGGGTCAGGAAGATCCCCTGGAGAAGGAAAAGGCAACCCATTCCAATATTCTTGCATGGAGAATACCATGGGCAGAGGAGCCTGGTGGGCTATAGTCCATGGGATCGCAAAGAGTTGAACACTACTTGGCTACTAAATCACCATTTACTTGTCATATTATTTATTTATAGGACTATGAGTCCCTTTTAAAGGCAACATGGTAAGGAATATTAGGCAGATTGGTTGGTTCCGCTTTTGGCACAGAGATGAAGTGCTCACTGTTAATGAATAAAGCATAGAATACATGAGACCCATTTTAGTTTACTTCCCCCAGGTAAAATAGGCCAACAGCGTAATAAGACCATACACTATTAGGACGTTCTTTTCTGGAAGAATGTCCCTGCAGTGTTTCTTTGCACTGTATTCCAGTTATATGGGCCTATACTCTAAGTATATAAATCTGCTCCCATGAAATGTCTTTCTGTGTTTTCCCAGAAAGTTATTGAATCAATTCAAGTATCACATGCTTATTTTGATGAAATATATAGTATTGATTCTTTTTATTGTATTTGTATTACACCAAAATCTAATGAAATTTTAAGTATAAAATCTTGTGATTTTATATGAGAATTTAAGCATAAAATGCAAGACAAAATGGAAGACAAATGACATTTGCAGCATCATTATTTTCTTATGTGATATAGGCAGAGGAAAAGAGTATTATTTCATAGATGACATTATATTTTTCATGTCTCAGACTTCTTATCTCATCTTGTTAAAAGAAAAAGAAAAAAAAAAGAATGCAGTTTCTTTTCCAGTCTTAGAGAAGAGAATGAGATTGTTCCAGTCTTCTTTTGAATGTAAGTAGTGTAATAGAATATCCTTACATCAATGTGTTCTTTCAAAGCTGCCAGTCATTTGCTGAATTCCTAAAATATTTTATTCCCAAATTCTTTGCATGCATACATATAACCAGATCATTTTGAAAGCTGTAAAGTGTAATGTAAAAAGTGAGCAGTCACTTCCATCTTCTGCCCACCATTGCCCCCTAAAATGGACACAAACTAATCTTAATTTAATCTTTGAGCTATAAAGAGATTTCTGTGGCTTTATGAAAAACATTACAATTTTATAGTCCCTATGCATGGCTAGAATATGGCACTTATGGTTAAAATCTCCTTCCTAATAACATTTTAAATTCCACTGAATAAATATCATAGAAGATGAGATAATACCTCCAGTTTTTCTGAATTGGTCATTCAGTCCTGGAAGGTAAACAGGTAGAAACATGTATCCTGAGGATTTGCTTCTTTGTGTTCTGACACTTTAAAGTGTCAACACTTTAAAGATTCTTGGCTAAATGTCCTCCTCTGCTATTACCAGTGAGCTTAATGAGCTTGGATCTAGCGGGGTGGTTACTGCCAGGGGAGTAGTTTGGCTGTGTAAAATTACATAAAATAAAACCTGTTTTAGAAATAGTAAGGAATCCAATTGCTCAACAGTAAGCTTGCTTAAGCCTGAACAGACGAAAGAAAAGTAGAGCAGACTGCTAAACAGATGATAATAAGCAACCGTTAGACTCAAAGATGGTGGCCTGATCTGAAGACAATTAAAGAAACCATTTGTATCAGATGTCGGAACAGTTAAGCCACTCTTAAAGTCAGTGAATGTCATTGGAAGCTGCTTTAAATAATGTGATGCAACACAGATTATTTTATGTATTTGCAAAGCCAGATTGGATAAGGAATTGGATAAGAATTTCAGAGGGAACAAACTGACCAGAGATGTCAGTTTGTTTACAGTTTGTTTACTACCTTTACAGATGTCACTGATATAGATGAACTAGTACATTATGGACAAGCATGCTAATGGGCTTAGGAAAGAGAAATATCATGAATATTAAACTGACTTCTCAGATTTTATCAGAAGTTTTTAGTTTATATGTGTGCATCTTATTGTCTACACTAAAGCAGAACACACCTCTCATCCCTGCCATCTCATGCTTAATGAGGAAGATAATGTGTGTGTATGTGTATATATGTTTATGTGTGTATATCCTGTCTTCATATCTAGCTGCGGATAGATAGACACCAAAACTGACCTTCTTTCATCACTCTAGATATTTTATTTAAATATCTTGAATTAACAAACTTATATAAGCTCTCAAAGTTATAGTTCATTTTTAATCCATTTCATTTCAAAATAATTTTAGTCTTTTAGAAGAGTTGAACACGTAGAATGGAATGTTTCTGTATATCATTCACTAGCTTCCTTTAAAGTCAATTTCTTAAATACTCTATACATTTATCAACTAAGGAATGAATGTTGGTATAATACCATTATACCAAAATCAGATTGATTATATTCTTTTTAGCTGAAGACAGAGAAGCTCTGTACAGTCAGAAAAAACAAGACTGGGGGCTGACTGTAGCTCAGATCATGAATTCCTTATTGGAAAATTCAGACAAATTGAAGAATGTACAGAAAACTACTAAACCATTCAGGTAGGACCTAAATAAAATCCCTTACAATTATACAATGGAAATAACAAATAGATTCAAGGGATTAGATCTGATAGAGTGCCTGAAGAACTATGCATGGAGGTTTGTAACATTGTATAAGACGCAGTGATCAAGACCATCCCCAAGAAAAAGTGATGCAAAAAGGCAAAATCATTGTCTGAGGAGGCCTTACAAATAGCTGAGAAAAGAAGAGAAGCTAAAAGCAAAGGAGAAAAGGAAACATATACCCGTCTGAATGCAGAGTTCCAAAGAATAGCAAGGAGAGATAAAAAAGCCTTCCTCGTTGATCAATGCAAAGAAATAGAGGAAAACAATAGAATGGGAAAGACTAGAGATCTCTTCAAGAAAATTAGAGATATCAAGGGAAGATTTCATGCAAAGATAGGCACAATAAAGGAGAGAAATGGTATGGACTTAAAAGCAAAAGATGTTAAGAAGAGGTGGTAAGAATACACAGAAAGTGAAAGTTGCTCAGTCCTGTCCAACTCTTTGTCACCCCATGGACTATAAAGTCCATGGAATTTTCCAGGCCAGAATACTGGGGTGGGTAGCCATTTTCTTCTCCAGGGGATCTTCTCAACCCAGGGATCAAACCCAGGTTTCCTGCGTAGTACTCAGTTTCTTTACCAGCTAAGCCACCAGGGAAGCCCAGAATACACAGAAGAATTATACAAAAGAGACCGGACCCAGATAACCATCCATGATGGTGTGATCACTCACCTTGAGCCAGACATCCTGGAATGCGAAGTCAAGTGGGCCTTAGGAAGCATCACTATGAGCAAAGCTAGTGGAGATGATGGAATTCCAGCTGAACAATTTCAAATACTAAAAGATGATGCTGTGAAAGTGCTACCTTCAATATGCCAGCAAATTTGGAAAACTCAGCAGTGGCCACAGGACTGGAAAAGGTCAGTTTTCATTCCAATCCCAAAGAAAGGCAATGCTAAAGAATGTTCAAGCTACCTCACAATTTTACTCATCTCACATGCTAGCAAAGTAATGCCCCAAATTCTCCAAGCCAGGCTTCAACTGTACATGAACAGAGAATTTTCAGATGTTCAAGCTAGATTTAGAAAAGGCAGAAGAACTAGAGATCAAATTGCCAACATCTGTTGGGTCATAGAAAAAGCAAGAGAGTTCCAGAAAAACATCTACTTCTGCTTTATTGACTATGTCACAGCCTTTGACTGTGTGGATCACAATAAACTGTGAAAATTCTTAAAGAGATGGGAATAACAGACCTGAGATCTCTGGTGTTACCTACCTCCTGAGATCTCTGTATGCAGTCAAGAAGCAACAGTTAGAACCGGACATGGAACAAAAAAGACTGGTTTGAAATTGGGAAAAGAATACGCCAAGGCTGTATATTGTCATCCTGCTTATTTAACTTATATGCAGAGTACATCATGCAAAATGCCTGGTTGGATGAAGAACAAGCTAGAATCAAGATTGCTGGGAGAAATATCAATAAGCTCAGATATGCAGATTATACTACCCTTGTGGCAGAGAGTGAAAAGGAACTAGAGAGCCTCTTGATGAAAGTGAAAGAGGAGAGTGAAAAAGCTAGCTTTAAACTCAACGTTCAAAAACTAAGATCATGGCATCTGGTCTCATCACTTCATGGCAAATAGTAGGGGAAACAATGGAAACAGTGACAGACTTTGTTTCCTTGGGCTCCAAAATTACTGCAGATGGTGACTGCAGCCATGAAATTAAAAGACACTTGCTGCTTAGAAGAAAAGCTATGACCAACCTAGACAGCATATTAAAGAGTATTACTTTGCCAACAAAAGTCTGTCTAATCTAAGCTATGGTTTTTCCAGTAGTCATGTTTGGATGTGAGAGCTGGACCATAAAGAAAGCAGAATGTTGAAGAATGGATGCTTTTGAACTGTGGTGTTGGAGAAGACTCTTGAGATCCCTTAGACTGTAAGGAGATCCAACCAATCAATCCTAAAAGAAATCAGTCCTTAATATTCACTGGAAGGACTGATGCTGAAGCTGAGGCTCTGGCCATTGATGTGAAGAACTGTCTCATTGGAAAAGATCCTGATGCTGGGAAAGATTCAAGGCAGGAGGAGAAGGGGACAACAGAGGATGAGATGATTGGATGGCATCACTGATGATGATGGCATCATGTCCATAGGGACATGAATTTGAGCAAGCTCTGGGAGTTGGTGACGGACAGGGAAGCCTGTCATGCAGCAGTCCATGGGGTCGCAAAGATTTGGACACAACTGAGCAACTGAACTGAACTGACAATATTATTAACTAGACTAGTCTTCACTCAAATTTCCATTGTTGTTCTAACATTTTTGGGGGGGATACCCAAAATACCACATTACATTTAGGCATTGCATCTCCTCAGTCTCTTCCGACCTGTAGTTATTTCTTGGTCTTTCCCTTATCATTCGTGGTTTTGATAGCTTTGAAGAGTACTGGTCAAGTATTTTGACCCTCAGTTTTGGATTGCCTGATATTTTCTCATGGATAGATTGAAGCTGTAGAGTTTGGAGAATACCACAGAGGTGATGTGCTCTTGTCACACCATACTGGGTATGTGTGATGTCAAAGTGACTTATTAGTTTGTTAAGAGGATATATGCCAGGTTTCTCCACTCGACGTTACTATTGAAAGTGAAAGTCATTCACTCATGTCTGACTCTGTGGGACACCAAGAACTATAGCCTGCCAGGCTCCTCTGTCCATGAAATTCTTCATGCCAGAATACTGGAGTGGGTAGCCATTTTCTTCTCCAGGGGCTCTAACCAACCTAGGGATGAATCCCAGGTCTCTTACATTGCCGGTGAATTCTTTACTGTCTGAGCCATCAGGGAAGCCCAAGAACACTGGAGTGGGTAGCCTATACCTTCTCCAGTGGATATTCCCAACCCAGGAACTGAACCTGGGTTTCCTGCATTGCAGGTGAATTCTTTACCAGATTAGCTACCAGGGAAGCCTGAAATTACTATTACATATACTTTAAAATATCTGTATCTTTTATGAAAGTGTTGCATGTAAGATACAATAGTTGTTATTGTTTAGCTGCTAAGTCCTGACACTTTTTCAACCTCATGTACTGTAACCCACCAGGCTTCTTTGTCCACAGGATTATCCCAGGCAAGAGTACTGGAGTGGGTTGCCATTTTCTCCTCTAGGGGTTCTTCCCAACCCAAAGATCTAACCCGAGTCTCCTGCATTGGCAGGCAGATTCTTCACTACTGAGCCACCAGTTAAGCCTGGTGAAAGTAGTTATTGCATGCATGTGTGCTAAGTTGTTTCAGTCATGCTTCTCTGTCCTTGGGATTCTCCAGGCAAGAATACTGGAGTGCCTTGCTATGCCCTTCTCCAGTGATTCTTCCCGACCCAGGGATTGAACCTGCATCTCCTGTGGCTGCCTGCATTGCAGTCAGATTCTTTACCACTGAACCACCAGGGAAGGCCCAAGTATTATTGAGCTAACTTTAACTGTTAGCCATGTTAGGTGAATAGGAAGAGATTAGTTTCAATTACATTGACAAAAGCACAAAGTGTGCAGAATATATCATTTGTGTTTTGAACATACAAACAATAGAATATGTATAATCCCTAGATTAGCATTTTGAAATTATTTCATAAAAATGATAATTTCAACACTTTCAATATGGCCTATTTATTTACAGCAATATTCAGTTCAGTTCAGTTCAGTCACTCAGTCATGTCCGACTCTTTGCGACCCAAAGAACTGCAGCACTCAAGGCCTCCCTGTCCATCACCAACTCCCAGAGATCACCCAAACTCATGTCCATCCAGTTGGTGATGCCATCCAGCCATCTCATCCTCTGTCGTCCCCTTCTCCTCCTGCCCCCAATCCCTCCCAGCATCAGTCTTTTCCAAAGAGTCAACACTTCGCATGAGGTGGCCAGAGTACTGGAGTTTCAGCTTTAGCATCATTCCTTCCAAAGAACACCCAGGACTGATCTCCTTTAGAGTGGACTGGTTGGATCTCCTTGCAGTCCAAAGGACTCTCAAGAGTCTTCTCCAACACCACAGTTCAAAAGCATCAATTCTTCAGCGCTCAGCTTTCTTCACAGTCCAACTCTCACATCCATACATGATCACTGGAAAAACCATAGCCTTGACTAGACAGATCTTTGTTGGCAAAGTAATGTCTCTGTTTTTGGATATGCTATCTAGGTTGGTCATAACTTTCTTTCCAAGGAGTAAACATCTTTTAATTTCATGGCTGCAATCACCATCTGCAGTGATTTTGGAGCCCCCCAAAACAAAGCCTGACACTGTTTCCACTGTTTCCCCATCTATTTCCCATGAAGTGATGGGACCGGATGCCATGATCTTCGTTTTCTGAATGTTGAGCTTTAAGCCAATTTTTTCACTCTCCTCTTTCACTTTCATCAAGAGGCCTTTTAGTTTCTCTTCACTTTCTGCCATAAGGGTGGTGTCATCTGCATATCTGAGGTGATTGATATTTCTCCCAGCAATCTTGATTCCAGCTTGTGCTTCTTCCAGCCCAGCGTTTATTATGATGTACTCTGCATAGAAGTTAAATAAGCAGGGTGACAGTATACAACTTTGATGTACTCCTTTTCCTATTTGGTACCAGTCTGTTGTTCCATGTCCAGTTCTAATTGTTGCTTCCTGACCTGCAGGAAGGTTTCTCAAAAGGCAGGTCAGGTGATCTGGTATTCCCATCTCTTTCAGAATTTTCCACAGTTTGTTGTGATTCACACAGTCAAAGGCTTTGGCATAGTCAATAAAGCAGAAATAGATGTTTTTCTGGAATTATCTTCCTTTTTCCATGATCCAGCATATTAGGAAATAGAAAATGAGTCCTTTATTATTCTTAACTTTTTAAACTTTGGCTCTATTTTTTCTTCTTTTAAACACATAGCTGTTTAATCAGTTCATTTTGTCATAGGTAAAATGCTGTCCAAAAAACTGATGACATTAGTCTTTTAATTTATCACTTGTTTTGGTATATATAGACACAGACTCATTACAGTTTCTTGAGACTACAAATAAAAAAGGAAGAATATTGTAAACATGCAAAGGCATACCAGTCAGACTGCCAAGGTAAAAATAGAACTGAAGGGAAAAATGTATAAACACTTCTGTAATTCTATCATTTAGTTATTAATTAGCTCAGAGAAATCTCTTGCATTCCTATATGCTAACAATGAGAAAACAGAAAGAGAAATTGAAGAAAATACTTAGGAATAAATCTACATAAAGAAACAGAAGACCTATATATAGAAAACTATAAAACACTGACGAAAGAAATCAAAGATGACACAAATAGATGGAGAAATATACCATGCTCATGAATTGGAAGAATCATTATAATGAAAATGAGTATACAACCCAAAGCAATCTATAGATTCAATGCAATCCCTATCAAGCTACCAATTGTATTATTCAGAGAACTAGAACAAATAATTTCACAATTTGTATGGAAATACAAAAAACCTCAAATAGCCAAAGCAATCTTGAGAAAGAAGAATGGAACTGGAGAAATCAACCTGCCTGACTTCAGACTGCAGTACAAAGCCACAGTCATCAAGACAGTATGGTACTGGCACAAAGACAGAAATGTAGGTCAATGCAACAAAATAGAAAGCCCAGAGATAAACCCATGCACCTATGGACACCTTATCTTTAACAAAGGAGGCAAGAGTATACAATGGAGAAAAGACAATCTCTCTAACAAGTGGTGCTGGGAAAACTGGTCAACCACTTGTAAAAGAATGAAACTAGAACACTTTCTAACACCATACACAAAAATAAACTCAAAATGGATTAAAGATCTAAATGTAAGACCAGAAACTATGAAACTCCTAGAGAAAAACAGGCAAAACATTCTCTGACATAAGTCACAGCAGGATCCTCTATGAACCACCTCCCAGACTAATGGAAATAAAAGCAAAACTATGATATGTGACCCAATTAAACTTAAAAGCTTTTGCACAACGAAGAGTACTGTAATCAAGGTGAAAAGACAGCCTTCAGAATGGGAGAAAATAATAGCAAACAAAGCAACTGACAAATAATTAATCTCAAAAATATTCAAGTAGCCCATGCAGCTCAATTCTGGAAAAATAAATGACCCAATCAAAAAATGGGCCAAAGAACTAAACAGACATTTCTCCAAAGAAGACATACAGATGACTAACAAACACATGAAAAGATGCTCAACATCACTCATTATCAGAGAAATGCAAATCAAAACCACAGTGAGGTACATCTCACACCGGTCAGAATGGCTGCTATCAAAAAGTCTACAAACAATAAATGCTGGAGAGGGTGTGGAGAAAAGGGAACCCTCTTACCCTTTTGGTGGAAATGCAAACTAGGCCAGCCACGATGGAGAACAGTGTGGAGATTCCTTAAAAAACTAGAAATAGAACTGCCATACGACCCAGCAATCCCATTGCTGGGCATACACACTGAGGAAACCAGAATTGAAAGAGACACGTGTACCCCAGTGTTCATCTCAGTACTGTTTACAATAGCTAGGACATGGAAGCAACCTAGATTCCCATCGTCAGAGGAATGGACAAGAAAGCTGTGGTACATATACACAAGGGAATATTACTCAGCTATTAAAAAGAATGCATTTGAATCAGTTCTAATGAGGTGAATGAAACTGGAGCCTATTATACAGAGCGAAGTAAGTCAGAAAGAAAAACACCAACACAGTATATTAATGCATATATATGGAATTTAGAAAGATGGTAATGATGACCCTATATGTGAGACAGCAAAAGAGACACAGAGATAACAGAATTTTGGACTCTGGGAGAAGGCGAGGGTGGGATTATTTGAGAGAATAGCATTGAAACATATGTATTGCCATATGTGAAGTAGATTGCCAGTCTAGATTTGATGCATGAGACATCTAGATTTGATGCTCATGGCCAGTGCACTGGGATAACCCTGAGGGATGGGATGGGATGGGGAGGGAGACTGGAGGGGACTTCAGCATGGGGGATACATGTACACCCATGGCTGATTCATGTCAATGTATGGCAAAACCACTACAATATTGCAAAGTAATTAGCCTCCAATTAAAATAAATAAATCAACTAAGAAATAAAAACATTTTTAGTGTGTTTGACATTAGAGAAGAAACATAGATATATTACAGTGACACAGAGATAACTTTCTTTATAACTTCTACTGTTTAAACAGTTTCACAGTGATGCCAGGCTAATGTGAAGCATTTTGAAAGCTTTGATTTTAGGCTACTTCCTCTTCCCACCACTTTTTTCTGAGCTTACAATGCTAAAGATAATCAAGGCTTAATCTCTGGGCTCATTTGAGGGGGACTTGTTGATAGTTAAGAGACATTAGGAAGAAAAACTCTCCTCAAAGTAGATCAAAGGAAACATATGACTGGGGAAAAATGAAAAAGAATAAAAGGAAGTGATTTAAAAACTATGAGAAAAGTGTGCATCACCAAATTACCTTTTCATAAGTGCAAAGATCTCACCTAGCTTCAAAGCCCACCAGTCAGCAACTGACAGTTGAGGATGCACTTTATTCTTGAGAAGGGCAGCATGCCAAATGCTCACTGTTCTCAGAAAGTAGTCCCACTGTGAGAAGCAAAAGAGTGAGAGCAATGAGCCCTGCTAGCTTATTTTCTATGTTCCCAGCAACCGTGTAAGTCAGATGCCATTTTATGTTTCTGGAGTAAGTTTGAGGGGCTAAAAACATTCTGTACAGATGATATTTTATTTTATTTATTTCTTACCATCACCTATTTTCTTAATAGATACTGATACTAATGAGAAAATTACAAAAATAGTCATTAGCTATTAGTCACTAGCACATGGTTTTAAGCACCCAGATTTCTTATTGGAAGGCTCTCTTTAAACTGTGCAGCTGTTAACCATGAACTGAAACTAAAGTTGTTTTTGAAGATCCTCTGTTACTCAGGCTTAGAGTGTTAATACTGACTTAGTACCCATTCCTCCTGATCAAGTTTATTTTTGGACCTTTTGGATCTTTACCTTTTGTAGGAAAAATTTAAAAGCCAGTACTCTTTAGCATAGACAATCAGAAAGAAAGACATAAAATGAGAAGGGAGGGAGAGAGGGAAAGCATTAAAAATATCATCCTTCTTTCCAAGAACTGGAAATTTAGGGTCTTAGAACAAGTGAAAGACTTGATCTCCAGCTTCTATTTTTGCCCTATCCTGTGTTTACCTGTTGACAAATCTATGGCAGGTAGGCTCACAGCTTGAGTCTTTGCTTTACTAATTTAAGGTCTGCATATTTTCAGAGTTCTATGGAGAGGAAGGATGTCTAGGGACCTTTGAGAGGTATAGGACTTACCTTACCTAAATAAAGAGAAAGGTAAGCAGTGAGCCAGTTGGAGGTGGGAACAGCATCTGCAGTTGGATTCCAGCCTAACACACTATGTGTCTTACAGAAAGGAAATTATATTTGAGAATTTAAAAAGAAGAGATACTTCACTAAAATCACAGCAAGATAGATAAAGTATCAGGCAATAAACCTTACTTGATTATATCACAAGTGTTTACTTCAAAATGGGAGAAGGGGTACTGTTTGAGCACACGATAGATGTCTGAACAGGAAGCCATGCTTATCTACATTTGGAATCAAGGGACAGTAGAACAGTAGGGAGCCCAAGCACAAATCATGATACCTTTGGCTTTGGCATCAGAATCTTCAGTAGCAGACATTGCTCCATGAAGTAGGGCCTGAGGAAAAGGGATGAAAATTCCTGTCTGGTCGCTCTTGAGAACAAAGTGAGAGGTGGCTTCTGGAATTACTTAGAAGGGATTTGAGAAGCATATATGTATGTGTGTGTGTATATATATATATATATATATATATATGTATATATATATATATATATATATGTTTTAACTAAGCAAAGAGGAGCAGGACTAGAGAAATATTATTTTTGCCAGTGTTATTCTGGGTCTGTTTTATATTTCATGGCCTAGGCACACAAAGAGCATAAGATATTTAACTTATGTGCAGTTTTAAATATTTGCATTCATAAACAATGCAAATTTTATTTTACCTCTTTGGAGTCAGAGATTGAAATTCAATTCACAAAGATATATAACACAGTACCTGAATCTAGGCTTTATGGATTTAGAGAAAAAAATATTGACAGTAGTATTCTGGAAGGGACCCGGAAGTTTCATGATTATGAGTATAAATTTATTGACCCAGATTTCCTTCATTCTCACAAATGAGCATGAGTTTTGGTAAAACTTTGGTTTTAGCTGTTCTGGCAAGAAGGCAAGAAGAAAAGGAGGGAGGGAGAGAAAGGAAGGAGGACCAAGTTAGTCATTTACTTAGTTGTTTGTTTGACATGGTCAATTAGTTTTGGACCACCTCAAATATTTTCAACAGACATGACAGGTTAAGTCAAAGGAGTAAAACCACTTTGTTGGTCTTAATGGTCCCAGATGGACTTAATATCCCTGTGAATGGTAGAGTTTGCACATATATTATATATATGAGCAGGGAATTTCCATATATATATATGGGAGCAGGGAATGGTTAGGAAAGCATGTGTAGAGACTGGTATGGGAGAAAGAAAGTTCTAAACCCTCAAACCATCAACTAGTTCTTAGGTGCTACTGAAGAATGGAAAGAATGGGACCCTTGCTTTCAGGATCTGCAGACATTTAGTGTCAAGTCTTGGACTGCATAGGCAGTGATGAGCTAAATTGATGTACATAATAAATGGAGGGGATCTGAAAGGAGAAAAAGCCTTCTAGAAGAGAGAAAGCTGGTCAGTGTCTAGTCTGTAGTAAAATATTCAAATTTGATAAAACTTAAAGCTCTGGTCCTCCAAACCTTTAGTACTCAACATGATAACCTTGAGTGAGTGAGTTGGGAAAATATTGGAGAAAGGGAGAAATTCCAGATCTGGGCTTTCACAGAGCAGAAGGAAGAGAATGACTACAAGATAGAAGTCTTGGAATCCACTGGAAACTGAAAAAATTTAAAGCCAAATGTGGCCAGGAAATTTTAGGTCCTAGAAATCATCAGGAGCAGAGGAAAGACATTAAAATTAACATTAAATTTTGCTTAGACCTCAAAGGCAGGATGACCTCAGCTGCCTTCTTGGTCTTTCAAGCAGCACATCATTGGCAGTTGTGGAACCAAGTAGGCAGCCAACAGCCCAAAGAGATGGTAGCCATTTGGCCCTGGTGCTAATGATTTAACTGCATAGAGATGAAAACAGGAATTTAGCAGGGATCACAGTTTAAATCATTTCCCTATTTTATATCACTCAGAATATTTTTCTAAAAGTGTTTCAGTCCCAGAGTAGAGAAAGAGCAGTAATAATGTGCACCCTATGACTACTGAGAGAAATCTAGTATCTCATATGACATTTACTTTTTCCTTGCCTCTAAAGAGCAATGAGATACCTTGGTGATGAAGATAAATGAGATCAACCACCATGTATCATTTATATCTCAAGTTACACTTTTTTTAAACAAGCCACATGGACCTGTTAAAATTGGAATTTAAACAGAACTGCAGGGAAATAATTATCTTAAGGTAAATTGCTGAAGAGGGAAATTGCAGTTTGACACTGGGGGCTGGGTAGTTTATGAGTGTAGAATCATAGAAATAGTCTGCTCTGATCAAAAGAAGCATTTAGCTGCAGGTTCTATTATGTATTTGATATTACTGATCCTAGCAAAGTGAAGAATAAAAATTGAGCGCTTATACACACCAAGCTGAAGAAAGAGGCCTTTAAATTACCTTTCAGACTGTGAGTTTAATTGAATTTCTCCCATTTATTTTAGTATAACGACAGCAGGTTTGTTGGGTCACCATTCTTTGAAAGCTGCTTTATTCTTCCCAATAGCACAGAACCTGCATTCTTCATTTTTAGAGAGCATTCCCAACAATAAGTAATGCTTGCTTGTAAATTGGAGTGCACCAGAGTCCTATTTAAAGGCCAGCCTCACTGACAGCCTTGCAGGATAGAAGGGGAGAATGTATGTTTTATGCTCATACAGCTTCTTGAGGAAATACAGTATATATAGTCAAGTTATGATTACAGTTATGGTTAGGTTCATTTATTTGTCAAGTGCCAAGGAATACACTTGAAAAAGCAAAAAAAAAAAAAAAAAAGAAGATCAAGACAATATACTTGTTTCATAGATGATGTTACTATGGAATAAAAGTTTGTATGAATCCCCAAGACAGATACATGCCATTATTTTTTATCAGTTGAGTATTATGTGAAGTTGTTTTATATTTTTTGACACATAAAGCTTTTCCCCATTGAAATAGTTGATTGTCTTTATCAGTTCAATGTAAAATATAGTGGATGTTTGCTCTTTAGAGAGGATGATCCTTATAAAAACTCCCAGAATTAAAAAAAATATATTGTTTATCTACTCCTGGATTTCCTGAAAGTCATATTTCCATTATGCTACACATGTCTGCTATGAAAGTTGACTTTTCACATGTTGCTAAGACTTTCTCTCTCATTTAATGAGCTATCTCTGTCCTAGCTGGAATAGTCATGTTAATTCTATCTGAATTTATTTAAACAAATACTTACATAGTACTACTGTAAACCCTTTATAAATATTAACTAACTTCAACCCTCATTATAACACTTTGAGAGATCATTATTCTCACTTTAGAGATGAGAAAAATAAGCAGGTACTGCTGAGAATTTGCCAGAAATCAGTTTGATTAAAACTCAAGAAGTCTGGTTCCAAGGTCTATATGTTTAATAATTATGCTATGATTATGCTATGCCCAGGAGTTTATGGCACATAAACATTTCTTCTTATCAATGAAATGCTATTCTTTAAAAATTGTTTCCTGCAAAGATCTATCTGTTTCTTTGACTTTTTATTTACTTCTATCACCAATTTTATTATTCTTTTTTCTTTTTTTTCTTTTTTAATTTTATTTTTACTTTATTTTACTTTACAATACTGTATTGGTTTGCCATACATTGACATGAATCCAGCACGGATATATATGCGTTCCCAAACATGAACCCCCCTCCCACCTCCCTCCCCATAACATCACTCTGGGTCATCACCGTGCACCAGCCCCAAGCATGCTGTATCCTGCGTCAGACATAGACTGGCGATTTGATTCTTACATGATAATATACATGTTACAATGCCATTCTCCCAAATCATCCCACCCTCTCCCTCTCCCTCAGAGTCCAAAAGTCCGTTATACACATCTGTGTCTTTTTTGCTGTCTTGCATACAAGGTCGTCATTGCCATCTTTCTAAATTCCATATATATGTGTTAGCATACTGTATTGGTGTTTTTCTTTCTGGCTTACTTCACTCTGTATAATCAGCTCCAGGTTTAAAAACTAACTTTGATGTGGTAGTGGGGGATGGTGCATAAGTATTATTCCACATGTATAATTATGGTCATGTTTTCATTGCTCAGCTGCTGCCCAGGTGCCTTAATGGACTGCAAGACTCGCTGTGATATTCTTCCCTTTCAACACATGTAATTGTTTCTCATCAAAATTACAGATTACTGAATGCAAGGGACCAAGGTCACTCTACAGTACTCAAAACTATGAATGTTAAACCCATAAGTACCAAGATTTTATTACAGTCAATGCTTAGGGCAAGCGAAGTGTTTCATTTTCTTAAATGCTTTCCGGCCATACCCACCCCAAAGGCAAACATGTACTATTTTCCTTTGCATAATTCTACCACAGAAAAATATTTCAGGATGATTTTATTCCTTGGAAAATAGTACTCTGAAATCTCTTATGGGTAGATGTGAAGTATTTAATACGTATTTCCAAGTAAATTTAGCCATTTATTTCTCTATCCCCTGTCTCTTCCCCCCTCCAATTGCCTTGTTTGTTTTTGTTAATACACTGTATTTCTATTTATCTTAACTCAGGCCAAGAATTAAGGTTATCTAATTCAATATATAACCTGATGAATTTCCCCAATTAAAAGCTAATTATTTTCACACCTAGGATTTTAGATTAGAAAGTCAGGAAGCAAACTTTTAAAATATACAGTTTTTAAATGACATTCATGTGGACTTTTGATTTACATTGAGCAAAAGTTAACAAAAATGTGTAGGGGAAGTGATCTGTTATATGTGGTCAATGATCAATTGTTTCTTAAAATTTCCTTGCCAACTTTTCCATTCTCAATTTTTGTTTATTACTCACAAAGATATTTTTATAACAGGAGACATATGTCTTTAAGAATATTTATGGAAAGGATTACCTTACTTTATATTTGTACCATAGTTAGATTGTTTTAGGCTTTGCTCCATTGGATACTGTTTACCCAACGCTTCTGCAAATAGATTCAGTGAATTCCTTTACTTTAATCTTTTCCTTTTTTAAACTCTTTTAAAAGGCAGTGAGCAGAATGAGAGTTATAAATTACCCTCCAGCAAGTCAGTAGTTCTCTAGCATGTGACTCATTCAGGAACTTATTTAAAATGCAGGTTACTGGGTTCTAGCCTTGAAAAATCTGGTTCAAGTTGTTTCATTCTGGTTGTTTAGTCTTTGATAACCAGTGATTCTAATGCTTTTGCTCCATGGAAGACACTTGGCAAAATGTGTTTCATAGTGTCCAGTGCTAAGTCTCCTTCCCTTTATTTCCTAAAGAGGTTCCAATATATGATATGATGGGTGACATCTACACTAAATGTCATGGGAGTAAGAAAAGAACAAATTGGTTTAATTTGAAATTATCTTCTGCCAATAGTCAAGAAATGACTATATCCAAAGTGCTACAGCCACTTTGGAAAACACAATGGAGTTTCTTCAAAAAATAAAAATAGAACTACTATGTGATCCAGAAATTCCACTTCTGGGTATATATATATTAAAAAAAAAAACAAAACCAACAACCAAAGCATGAGTTTGAAAAGATATATGGATCCCAAAGTTCATAGCAGCATTATTTACAATTGCAAAGATATGGAAGAAACTTAAGTGTCCATCAATAGATGGATAAAGAAGATGTGGTATGTGTATATATATATATATATATATATATATATATATATATATGCCTCCACCACATGTAATGGACTATCACTCAGCCATAAAAAAGAATGAGATCATGCCATTTGCAGCAACATGGATAGACCTAGAGATTATCAGACTAAGTGAAGTAAGCCAGAGAAAGACAAATACCAGATGATATTGCTTATATGTAGAATCTTAAAAAAAAAAGGATACAAATGAACTTATTTACAAAACAGAAATAGATTCACAGACATAGAAAACAAATTTATGGTTACCAAAGGGAAGGGTGGAGAGGGATAAATTAGGAGTTTGAGGTTAAAATATAGACACTATTATATATAAAATAGATAACCAATAAAGACTTACAGTATAACACAGGAAACTATACTGAATTTCTTGTAATAACCTATAATGAAAAAGAATGTAAAAAATAATATATATATTTATATATGTATAACTGGATCACTTTACTGTATACCTGAAACTAGTGTTGTAAATAAACTATGTTTCAGTAATAAAAAGAATAATGAAATTTTGCCATTTGTAGCAACATGGATGTACTTGGAGGGCCTTATGCTAAGTTTAATAAGTCAGACAGAAAAGGACAAATACTAGATAATATCACTTACATGTGGATTCTAAAAAATAGAGCAAACGAGTGAATATACCAAAAAGAAGCAGACTCACAGATATAGAGAATAGAACTAGTGGTTCCCAGGGTGGAGTGGGCAATATAGGAGGGTGGGAGCAGAAGGAGCAAACTATTGGATGTAAGATAGGCTACAAGAATATATTGTACAACATGGACAATTTAGTCAGTATCTTGTAATAACTATAAATGGAAAGTAGCCTTTAAAATTGCATAAAAAATTTTGAAAAAGAAAAGACTATATCTGTAGGCATTTATCTTCCCCTGATCTCTGAATATAAGGGGACAGGTTAGAGTTTAGGTAGCAGTGAAAAGATCTGTGTGTGTGAGTATTAGTATTAATATTGGAGGAGGAAATGGCAACCCGCTCCAGTATTCTTGCCTGGAGAATCCCAGGGGCAGAGGAGCCTGGTGGGCTGCTGTCTATGGGGACACACAGATCAAACACAACTGATGCAACTTAGCAGTAGTAGCAGCAGCAGAAACAGTATTAATATTACCCTTCCAAATAATCTATGTGATTTTTTGCATTTTGATAATTCATTAAGATAATGTTGTGGAATTGGGAGATTGGGATTGATAATACATATACACTACTGATAATATGTATAAATTAGATAACTAATGAGAACATGCTGTATAGCACAGGGAAATCTACTTAATGCAATGTGGTGATCTGAATGGGAAGAAAGTAAAAAAGGCCTGGGTTATATGTTTGTGTGGAACTGATTCATTTTGCTGTATAGTAGGAAGTGACATGGCGTGACAAAGCAACTATACTCCAATAAAAATTAATTTAGAAAACAAAACAAAAATCCAAGAAACTTTTCTTATTATATAGACTCTCTCTATCTCTGAATCCCATGGACAGAGGAGCCTGGTGGGCTACAATCCATTGGGTATCACAGAATCAGACAAAACTGAAGTGACTTAGCATGCACGCATGCCAGAAAAAGATAACATTAAGTAAATATGTGTTGGTTATCAAGTATTTATTGAAAACACAACATATCCTATCTGCAGATCACTGCCTGAAATAAAGACACATTTGGGACCATTTTGATCTCCCTACCTTCCCAAATTACATGGCAACACATCTAAGCACAACCCCAGAGAAATGAAGACATGGCCCAAATCTCCAAATGAAGGTTTCATAGGAATTTAGTTCAACCTGCGGATAGCATTCATAATACATAGTAGTTATTGTGACAGCAGTGACCCATGCTAACAAATGGCAAGTGTAAAGGGAGGATTAGGAAAGGAAAAGGATGCTTTGTCACAGGCTTGTTCAGTAATTCAATCAGGAGTCTTAATACTGATTTAGCTTTTCTGCCTCAGTTCCTCTGCTTGCTTTGTGTGCGTGCATGCCCAGTCGTGTCTGACTTTTTTGTGAACCCATGGACTGTAGCACATCAGGCTCCTCTGTCCATGGGATTATCCAGGCAAGAATCCTGGAGTAGGTTGCCAACTCCTCCTCCAGGATATCTTCCCAACTCAGGGATCGAACCCAAGTTTCCTGCATTGGCAGGTGGATTCTTTACTACTGAACCACCTGGGAAGCCCTCTGTGTTTCCTTTACAGTTAACTATTTTCCTAGAGTCCTTACTGGATTAGGAGTCAAAAATAATGAGGTAAAATGTTGGTTTTAAAAACATGATGCATAAAAGCAATTTTGACTTGATCACCTCAGTCATCATAAAATATTTTTAAAACAATTTCATAATTTATTAATTGCTTTAAAAAATCCATGCCCTTCACCAAGAAACCTTTGTGTGATAAAAAATACATTAAAACATTTTAATATTTTAGCAACAACAAACTTCATTACAAAAACAAAGACTAAACACCGGTTAGGACTGTAAGCACAGGCCTGTCTAATTGGATAGGTATTCCTGGAACTCATTACTTGGTGCTCTGTTGATTGCTGCTCAGAATGCCAGCTCTCAATTTAAATCAGTTGGATAGAAAATCCTGTCATATGGTATCAAAACACTTGGCCACTTCTGATCTTCTGTAATCATACAGTTCAGTTGCTCAGTCGTGTCCGACTCTTTGCGATCCCATGAATTGCAGCACGCCAGGACTCCCTGTCCATCACCAACCCCCGGAGTTCACTCAGATTCGCGTTCATCAAGCTAGTGATGCCATCCAGCCATCTCATCCTCTGTCATCCCCTTCTCCTCCTGCCCTCAACCCCTCCCAGCATCAAAGACTTTTCCAATGAGTCAACTCTTCACATGAGGTGGCCAAAGTACTGGAGTTTCAGCATTAGCATCATTCCTTCCAAAGAAATCCCAGGGTTGATCTCCTTCAGAATGGACGGGTTGGATCTCCTTGCAGTCCAAGGGACTCTCAAGAGTCTTCTCCAACACCACAGTTCAAAAGCATCAATTCTTCGGCACTCAGCTTTCTTCACAGTCCAACTCTCACATCCATACATGACTACTGGAAAAACCATAGCCTTGGCTAGACAGACCTTTGTTGGCAAAGTAATGTCTCTGCTTTTGAATATGCTATCTAGGTTGGTCATAACTTTCCTTCCAAGGAGCAAGCATCTTTTAATTTCATGGCTGCAATCACCATCTGCAGTGATTTTGGAGCCACAAAAAAGAAAGTCTGACACCGTTTCCCCAGCTATTTCCCATGAAGTGATGGGACCGGATGCCATGATCTTCATTTTCTAAATGTTGAGCTTTAAGCCAACTTTTTCACTCTCCTCTTTCACTTTCATCAAGAGGCTTTTTAGTTCTTCTTCACTTTCTGCCATAAAGGTGGTGTCATCTGCATATCTGAGGTGATTGATATTTCTTCCGGCAATCTTGATTCCAGCTTGTGCTTCTTCCAGCCCAGCGTTTATTATGATGTACTCTGCATATAAGTTAAATAAGCAGGGTGACAATATACAGCCTTGACATACTCCTTTCCCAATTCTGAACCAGTCCATTGTTCCATGTCCAGTTCTAACTGTTGCCTTCTGACCTGCATATAGGTTTCTCAAGAGGCAGGTCAGGTGATCTGGTATTCCCATCTCTTTCAGAACTTTCCTCAGTTTATTGTGATCCATACAGTCAAAGGGTTTGGCATAGTCAATAAAGCAGAAATAGATGTTTTTCTGGAACTCTCTTGCTTTTTCAATGATGCAGCGGATGTTGGCAATTTGATCTCTGGTTCCTCTGCCTTTTCTAAAACCAGTTTGAACATCTATCTGGAAGTTCACGGTTCACGTATTGCTGAAGTCTGGCTTGGAGAATTTTGAGCATTACTTTACTAACATGTGAGATGAGTGCAATTGTGCGGTAGTTTGAGCATTCTTTGGCATTGCCTTTCTTTGGGATTGGAATGAAAACTGACCTTTTCCAGCCCTGTGGCCACTGCTGAGTTTTCCAAATTTGCTGGCACATTGAGGGCAACACTTTCACAGCATCATTTTTCAGGATTTGAAATAGCTCAACTGGAATGCCATCACCTCCACTAGCTTTGTTCACAGTGATGCTTTCTAAGTCCCACTTGACTTCACATTCCAGGATGTCTGGCTCTAGGTGAGTGATCATACCATCGTGATTATCTTGGTTGTGAAGATCTTTTTTGTACAATTCTTCTGTGTATTCTTGCCACCTCTTCTTAATATCTTCTGCTTCTGTTAGGTCCATACCATTTCTATCCTTTATCGAGCCCATCTTTGCATGAAATATTCCCTTGGCATCTCTAATTTTCTTGAAGAGATCTCTAGTCTTTCCCATTCTGTTCTTTTCCTCTATTTCTTTGCATTGATCGCTGAGGAAGGCTTTCTTTTCTCTTCTTGCTATTCTTTGGAACTCTGCATTCAAAGGGGTATGTCTTTCCTTTTCTCCTTTGCTTTTCACTTCTCTTCTTTTCACAGCTATTTGTAAGGCCTCCCCAGACAGCCATTTTGCTTTTTTGCATTTCTTTTCCATGGGGATGGTCTTGATCCCTGTCTCCTGTACAATGTCACGAACCTCCGTCCATAGTTCATCAGGCACTCTATCTATCATATCTAGGCCCTTAAATCTATTTCTCACTTCCACTGTATAATCATAAGGGATTTGAGTTAGGTCATACCTGAATGGTCTACCGGTTTTTCCTACTTTCTTCAATTTAAGTCTGAATTTGGCAATAAGGAGTTCATGATCTGTGCCACAGTCAACTCCTGGTCTTGTTTTTGTTGACTGTATAGAGCTTTTCCATCTTTGTAAGTATTAGACTTTCATAATTAAATGAATATTTTTTAAAAAAGCATATACTGTGGGTCATGAATAAAGCTAGGAATTTGTGAGTGGATCAAAGCAAATCCATCCATATTGGAACTGCAACTCAAAGTGTGAGTCCTGACAATGGTAGTCCAGTAACATCATCCTGTATATGAGGATAATACAGCACCAAGAGCCTTCCCTCACATAGATGGGTATTCTATGTGAATCAAAAGATGATTCATCCGTCTTTTGTCACTAGCCAGTTCAGTGGCCTTGGATGACTCACTCAACTTCCCTATATGAGGGCCCATTTGGTAATCATATGTAAGTACTTTCAAAAGTTCTATAAAAATGTTCCCATTGCCTATGGAAAATATGTCAGTTTATTATGGCCTACATACTTAGAAGTTTTCTAGAAATTCTGGACCAGGAGAAGACATGGAAGGTATAGGAAAAATAACAAGGAAGCTGTTAAACAAGAAAACTCAGTAAAATCATGATTGTAGAGACCCAGAGACCTTGTGAAATTCTCCGTTAAAGTTGGTTAAATTTCTGTTAAGACACAAAAAAATCTTTAATTGAAGAAATAATACATGTCTTCATGGAGTCCACTATATGCTTGATATTTAGCAAAAGCTAGAGCTCAACTCTTGAGATAGCTAATTAGTTTTCTGTTTTACCTAGTATGTAGCACTGCAGAGATGACCCCCTAGAAGTGTAATTTCAAGGTTAACAAGACTAACATAAAAATTTTTAGCTCCTGCTCATTCTTGCTGGTGTTTCATAACCTACAGTATAACTTCACTGTTCTATTTTAAGACTTTAATCTCTGGCAAAATTCAAATCCTCTCAAGATTTAGCATGCATGAGTTTCTGATGCTTCCTGAGAAAAGTCTCTAAAGTAGGAAGAAAGAAAGAAGCTCTTTCTTGAGAGTGTCTAATATAGAAGAAAGTGACCAGTGATCAGAATGGGGGAGTGATGTGACATCACTGAAAATTCCAAACTGGGGAGAAAAAATACAAAGTAATGACTACCTGATGAGAAAGGAAAATGGTATGATGGGAAAGGTGATGTATGTAGGAATAAAAAATAGACCCAAAGACTCATTCCCTACTATGTAAAGTTTCCTAAAGCCCTCTGCCTTCATACTATAAAAAGAATAGCATTCTAAATATGGATCCTTAACTTACATTCCTCAGTTTTGTCCCATTGGATGTTTTTTCTGTTAAGAAAAGAATGGAAAAGAAATGGAGGTGGCCGAAGTTCAACCAAAATTATTAATTAGCCAGAAAGAAGAGAATATTATTCAATATTGAGCATAATGTTAAAAATACTAATACACTTATCAGTTGCTTATATACAAATGAAAAAGACAAGCAATAAACACATGCAAAAGTAAATATATTAACTACTAATAAGATAGAAATGAGTGCTAGGAAGAAAAGTACAGAAGAGGAATAAGAAAGTTGAGTGAACTGGGGCATGATTGTTGTTGTTGGGGTTATTTTATATGGATTGACAGAGAGGGTTCTAAAATAAACTGATATTGGGGCCTAGGGTCAAACAACGTAAGGGAAGGAGCTGTGTTGATAGGTGACTAAAGAGATTTCCAGTTAGAGAGAGCTGCAAAGTGCAAAGGCTCTGAGGCAAGTGTATGCTTAGTATGTTCCAAAAATGAAAAGGAGGCCAGTATGAGTGGAGTGATGTGGTGGAAAATGGAAGTGAGAGTAAATGAGGTTCATGAAGCAATAGCATCCTGGTCACACATACCTTGAGGTAATTGTAATGACTTAGGCTTTACTTTATTTATTTATTATTTTTTTTTTCAGTCTCCTCTTTCACTTTTTTTTTTTAAATTTTTCTTTTTACTTTATTTTACTTTACAATACTGTATTGGTTTTGCCATACATTAACATGAATCCACCATGGGTGTACATGCAATCCCAAACATGAACCCCCATTCCGCCTCCCTCCCCACAACATCCCTCTGGGTCATCCCCGTGCACCAGCCCCAAGCATGCTGTATCCTGCATCAGACATAGACTGGTGATTTGATTCTTACATGATAGTATACATGTTTCAATGCCATTCTCCCAAATCATCCCACCCTCTCCCTCTCTCTCTGAGTCCAAAAGTCCGTTATACACATCTGTGTCTTTTTTGCTGTCTTGCATACAGGGTCATCATTGCCATCTTTCTAAATTCCATATATATGTGTTAGTATACTGTATTGGTGTTTTTCTTTCTGGCTTACTTCACTCTGTATAATTGGCTCCAGTTTCATCCATCTCATCAGAACTGATTCGAATGTATTCTTGTTTAATGGCTGAGTAATACTCCATTGTGTATATGTACCACCGCTTTCTTATCCATTCATCTGCTGATGGACATCTAGCTGGTTTCCATGTCCTGGCTATCATAAACAGTGCTGCGATGAACATTGGGGTACATGTGTCTCTTTCTATTCTGGTTTCATCGGTGTGTATGCCCAGAAGTGGGATTGCTGGGTCATATGGAAGTTCTATTTTGCAATTTTTTAAGGAATCTCCACACTGTTCTCCATAGTGGTTGTACTAGTTTGCATTCCCACCAATAGTGTAGGAGGGTTCCCTTTTCTCCACACCCTCTCCAGCAATTATTGCTTGCAGATTTTTGGATCGCAGACATTCTGTCTGGTGTGCAGTGGTACCTCATTGTGGTTTTGTTTTACATTTCTCTAATAATGAGTGATGTTGAGCATCTTTTCATGTGTTTGTTAGCCATCCATATGTCTTCTTTGGAGAAATGTCTATTTAGTTCTTTGGCCCATTTTTTGATTGGGTCGTTTATTTTTCTGGAATTGAGTTGCATAAGTTGCTTGTATATTTTTGAGATTAGTTGTTTGTCAGTTGTTTCATTTACTATTATTTTCTCCCATTCAGAAGGCTGTCTTTTCACCTTGCTTATATTTTCCTTTGTTGTGCAGAAGCTTTTCATTTTAATTAGATCCCATTTGTTTATTTTTGCTTTTATTTCCAGAATTCTGGGAGGTGGATCATAGAGGATCCTGCTGTGATTTAAGTCTGAGAGTGTTTTGCTTGTGTTCTCCTCTAGGAGTTTTATAGTTTCTGATCTTACATTTAGATCTTTAATCCATTTTGAGTTTATTTTTGTGTGGGGTGTTAGAAAGTGATCTAGTTTCATTCTTTTACAAGTGGTTGACCAGTTTTCCCAGCACCACTTGTTAAAGAGATTGTCTTTACTCCATTGTATATTCTTGCCTCCTTTGTCAAAGATAAGGTGTCCATATGTGTGTGGATTTATCTCTGGGCTTTCTATTTTGTTCCATTGATCTATATGTCTGTCTTTGTGCCAGTACCATACTGTCTTGATGACAGTGGCTTTGTAGTAGAGCCTGAAGTCAGGCAAGTTGATTCCTCCAGTTCCATTCTTCTTTCTCAAGATTGCTTTGGCTATTCGAGGTTTTTTGTATTTCCATACAAATCTTGAAATTATTTGTTCTAGTTCTGTGAAAAATGTGGCTGGTAGCTTGACAGGGATTGCATTGATTTTGTAAATTGCTTTGGGTAGTATACTCATTTTCACTATATTGATTCTTCTGATCCATGAACATGATATATTTCTCCATCTATTAGTGTCCTCTTTGATTTCTTTCATCAGTGTTTTATAGTTTTCTATATATAGGTCTTTAGTTTCTTTAGGTAGATATATTCCTAAGTATTTTATTCTTTTCGTTATAATGGTGAATGGAATTGTTTCCTTAATTTCTTTTTCTACTTTCTCATTATTAGTGTATAGGAATGCAAGGGATTTCTGTGTGTTGATTTTATATCCTGCAACTTTACTATATTCATTGATTAGCTCTAGTAATTTTCTGGTGGAGTCTTTAGGGTTTTCCATGTAGAGGATCATGTCATCTGCAAACAGTGAGAGTTTTGCTTCTTCTTTTCCAATTTGGATTCCTTTTATTTCTTTTTCTGCTCTGATTGCTGTGGCCAAAACTTCCCGAACTCTGTTGAATAGTAGCAGTTAAAGTGGGCACCCTTGTTTTGTTCCTGACTTTAGGGGAAATGCTTTCAATTTTTCACCATTGAGGATAATGTTTGCTGTGGGTTTGTCATAGATAGCTTTTATTATGTTGAGGTATGTTCCTTCTATTCCTGCTTTCTGGAGAGTTTTTATCATAAATGGATGTTGAATTTTGTCAAAGGCCTTCTCTGCATCTGTTGAGATAATCACATGGCTTTTATTTTTTGATTTGTTAATGTGGTGAATTACATTGATTGATTTGCGGATATTGAAGAATCCTTGCATCCCTGGGATAAAGCCCACTTGGTCATGGTGTATGATCTTTTTAATGTGTTGTTGGATTCTGATTGCTAGAATTTTGTTGAGGATTTTTGCATCTATGTTCATCAGTGATATTGGCCTGTAGTTTTCTTTTTTTGTAGTACCTTTTTGTCAGGTTTTGGTATTAGGGTGATGGTGGCCTCATAGAATGAGTTTGGAAGTTTACCTTCCTCTGCAATTTTCTGGAAGAGTTTGAGGAGGATAGGTGTTAGCTCTTCTCGAAGTTTTTGGTAGAATTCAGCTGTGAAGCCGTCTGGACCTGGGCTTTTGTTTGCTGGAAGATTTCTGATTACCATTTCAATTTCCGTGCTTGTGATGGGTCTGTTAAGATTTTCTATTTCTTCCTGGTTCAGTTTTGGAAAATTGTACTTTTCTAAGAATTTGTCCATTTCTTCCACGTTGTCCATTTTATTGGCATATAACTACTGATAGTAGTCTCTTATGATCCTTTGTATTTCTGTGTTGTCTGTTGTGATCTCTCCATTTTCATTTCTAATTTTATTGATTTGATTTTTCTCTCTTTGCTTCTTGATGAGTCTGGCTAATGGTTTGTCAATTTTGTTTATCCTTTCAAAGAACCAGCTTTTGGCTTTGTTGATTTTTGCTATGGTTTCTTTTGTTTCTTTTGCATTTATTTCTGTCCTAATTTTTAAGATTTCTTTCCTTCTACTAACTCTGGGGTTCTCCAACTCTTCCTTTTCTAGTTGCTTTAGGTGTAGAGTTAGGTTATTTATTTGACTTTTTTCTTGTTTCTTGAGGTATGCCTGTATTGCTATGAACCTTCCTCTTAGCACTGCTTTTATAGTGTCCCACAGGTTTTGGGTTGTTGTGTTTTCATTTTCATTAGTTTCTATGCATATTTTGGATTTCTTCTGTGATGTGCTGGTTATTCAGAAGTGTGTTGTTGAACCTCCATATGTAGGAATTTTTAATAGTTTTTCTTCTGTAATTGAGATCTAATCTTAATGCATTATGGTCAGAAAAGATGGTTGGAATGATTTCGATTTTTTTTAATTTATCAGGGTTAGATTTATGGCCCAGGATGTGATCTATCCTGGAGAAGGTTCCATGAGCACTTGAGAAAAAGGTGAAATTCATTGTTTTGGGATGAAATGTCCTATAGATATCAATTAGGTCTAACGGGTCTAATGTATCATTTAAAGTTTGCGTTTCTTTGTTAATTTTCTGTTTAGTTGATCTGTCCATAGGTGTGAGTGGGGTATTAAAGTCTCCCGCTATTATTGTGTTATTGTTAATTTCCCCTTTCATACTTGTTAGCATTTGTCTTACATATTGTGGTGCTCTTATATTGGGTGCATATATATTTATAATTGTTATATCTTCTTCTTGGATTGATCCTTTGATCATTATGTAGTGGCCTTCTTTGTCTCTTTTCACAGCCTTTGTTTTAAAGTCTATTTTATCGGATATGAGTATTGCCACTCCTGCTTTCTTTTGGTCTCTATTTGCGTGGAATATCTTTTTCCAGCCCTTCACTTTCAGTCTGTATGTGTCCCTTGTTTTGAGGTGGGTCTCTTGTAAGCAGCATATAGAGGGGTCTTCTTTTTTTTTAATTTTTATTGTAAATTTTCATTTACAATATTGTATTAGTTTCAGAGGTATAGCAAAGTGAATCAATTAATATATATATACATATATCCACTCTTTTTTAGATTCTTTTCTCATATGAGTCACTACAGAATATTGAGTATAGAGTTTCCTGTGCTATACCGTAGGTCCTTAGTAGTTATCTGTCTATACATAGTAGTGTATATGCATCAGTCCTGATTTTTTTAAAATTTTAAAATCTTTAATTCTTACATGCATTCCCAAACATGAACCGCCCTCCCCGCTCCCACCCACAACATCTCTCTGGGTCATCCCCATGCACCAGCACCAAGCATGCTGCACCCTACGTCAGACATGGACTGGCGATTCAATTCTTACATGATAGTATACATGTTAGAATTCCCATTCTCCCAAATCATCCCACCTTCTCCCTCTCCCTCTGAGTCCAAAAGTCCGTTATACACATCTGTGTCTTTTTTCCTGTCTTGCATACAGGGTCGTCATTGCCATCTTCCTAAATTCCATATATATGTGTTAGTATACTGTATTGGTGTTTTTCTTTCTGGCTTACTTCACTCTGTATAATTGGCTCCAGTTTCATCCATCTCATCAGAACTGATTCAAATGAATTCTTTTTAACAGCTGAGTAATACTCCATTGTGTATATGTACCACCGCTTTCTTATCCATTCATCTGCTGATGGACATCTAGCTGGTTTCCATGTCCTGGCTATTATAAACAGTGCTGCGATGAACATTGGGGTACATATGTCTCTTTCAATTCTGGTTTCCTCGGTGTGTATGCCCAGAAGTGGGATTGCTGGGTCATATGGAAGTTCTATTTGCAATTTTTTAAGGAATCTCCACACTGTTCTCCATAGTGGTTGTACTAGTTTGCATTCCCACCAACAGTGTAGGAGGGTTCCCTTTTCTCCACACCCTCTCCAGCATTTATTGCTTGCAGATTTTTGGATCACAGACATTCTGACTGGTGTGAAGTGGTACCTCATTGTGGTTTTGATTTGCATTTCTCTAATAATGAGTGAGGTTGAGCATCTTTTCATGTGTTTGTTAGCCATCCGTATGTCTTCTTTGGAGAAATGTCTATTTAGTTCTTTGGCCCATTTTTTGATTGGGTCGTTTATTTTTCTGGAATTGAGTTGCATAAGTTGCTTGTATATTTTTGAGATTAGTTGTTTGTCAGTTGCTTCATTTGCTATTATTTTCTCCCATTCAGAAGGCTGTCTTTTCACCTTGCTTATATTTTCCTTTGTTGTGCAGAAGCTTTTCATTTTAATTAGATCCCATTTGTTTATTTTTGCTTTTATTTCCAGAATTCTGGGAGGTGGATCATAGAGGATCCTGCTGTGATTTAAGTCTGAGAGTGTTTTGCCTATGTTCTCCTCTAGGAGTTTTATAGTTTCTGATCTTACATTTAGATCTTTAATCCATTTTGAGTTTATTTTTGTGTGGGGTGTTAGAAAGTGATCTAGTTTCATTCTTTTACAAGTGGTTGACCAGTTTTCCCAGCACCACTTGTTAAAGAGATTGTCTTTACTCCATTGTATATTCTTGCCTCCTTTGTCAAAGATAAGGTGTCCATATGTGTGTGGATTTATCTCTGGGCTTTCTATTTTGTTCCATTGATCTATATGTCTGTCTTTGTGCCAGTACCATACTGTCTTGATGACAGTGGCTTTGTAGTAGAGCCTGAAGTCAGGCAAGTTGATTCCTCCAGTTCCATTCTTCTTTCTCAAGATTGCTTTGGCTATTCGAGGTTTTTTGTATTTCCATACAAATCTTGAAATTATTTGTTCTAGTTCTGTGAAAAATGTGGCTGGTAGCTTGACAGGGATTGCATTGATTTTGTAAATTGCTTTGGGTAGTATACTCATTTTCACTATATTGATTCTTCCAATCCATGAACATGGTATATTTCTCCATCTATTAGTGTCCTCTTTGATTTCTTTCATCAGTGTTTTATAGTTTTCTATATATAGGTCTTTAGTTTCTTTAGGTAGATATATTCCTAAGTATTTTATTCTTTTCGTTGTAATGGTGAATGGAATTGTTTCCTTAATTTCTTTTTCTACTTTCTCATTATTAGTGTATAGGAATGCAAGGGATTTCTGTGTGTTGATTTTATATCCTGCAACTTTACTATATTCATTGATTAGCTCTAGTAATTTTCTGGTGGAGTCTTTAGGGTTTTCCATGTAGAGGATCATGTCATCTGCAAACAGTGAGAGTTTTGCTTCTTCTTTTCCAATTTGGATTCCTTTTATTTCTTTTTCTGCTCTGATTGCTGTGGCCAAAACTTCCAGAACTCTGTTGAATAGTAGCGGTGAAAGTGGGAACCCTTGTCTTATTCCTGACTTTAGGGGAAATGCTTTCAATTTTTCACCATTGAGGATAATGTTTGCTGTGGGTTTGTCATAGATAGCTTTTATTATGTTGAGGTATGTTCCTTCTATTCCTGCTTTCTGGAGAGTTTTTATCATAAATGGATGTTGAATTTTGTCAAAGGCCTTCTCTGCATCTATTGAGATAATAATATGGTTTTTATTTTTCAGTTTGTTAATGTGGTGAATTACATTGATTGATTTGTGGATATTGAAGAATCCTTGCATCCCTGGGATAAAGCCCACTTGGTCATGGTGTATGATCTTTTTAATGTGTTGTTGGATTCTGATTGCTAGAATTTTGTTGAGGATTTTTGCATCTATGTTCATCAGTGATATTGGCCTGTAGTTTTCCTTTTTTGTAGTATCTTTGTCAGGTTTTGGTATTAGGGTGATGGTGGCCTCATAGAATGAGTTTGGAAGTTTACCTTCCTCTGCAATTTTCTGGAAGAGTTTGAGGAGGATAGGTGTTAGCTCTTCTCGAAATTTTTGGTAGAATTCAGCTGTGAAGCCGTCTGGACCTGGGCTTTTGTTTGCTGGAAGATTTCTGATTACCGTTTCAATTTCCGTGCTTGTGATGGGTCTGTTAAGATTTTCTATTTCTTCCTGGTTCAGTTTTGGAAAATTGTACTTTTCTAAGAATTTGTCCATTTCTTCCACGTTGTCCATTTTATTGGCATATAACTACTGATAGTAGTCTCTTATGATCCTTTGTATTTCTGTGTTGTCTGTTGTGATCTCTCCATTTTCATTTCTAATTTTATTGATTTGATTTTTCTCTCTTTGCTTCTTGATGAGTCTGGCTAATGGTTTGTCAATTTTGTTTATCCTTTCAAAGAACCAGCTTTTGGCTTTGTTGATTTTTGCTATGGTTTCTTTTGTTTCTTTTGCATTTATTTCTGTCCTAATTTTTAAGATTTCTTTCCTTCTACTAACTCTGGGGTTCTCCAACTCTTCCTTTTCTAGTTGCTTTAGGTGTAGAGTTAGGTTATTTATTTGACTTTTTTCTTGTTTCTTGAGGTATGCCTGTATTGCTATGAACCTTCCTCTTAGCACTGCTTTTATAGTGTCCCACAGGTTTTGGGTTGTTGTGTTTTCATTTTCATTAGTTTCTATGCGTATTTTGATTTCCTTTGATTTCTTCTGTGATGTGCTGGTTATTCAGAAGTGTGTTGTTGAACCTCCATATGTAGGAATTTTTAATAGTTTTTCTTCTGTAATTGAGATCTAATCTTAATGCATTATGGTCAGAAAAGATGCTTGGAATGATTTCGATTTTTTTGAATTTATCAAGTTTAGATTTATGGCCCAGGATGTGATCTATCCTGGAGAAGGTTCCATGAGCACTTGAGAAAAAGGTGAAATTCATTGTTTTGGGGTGAAATGCCCTATAGATATCAATTAGGTCTAACGGGTCTAATGTATCATTTAAAGTTTGCGTTTCTTTGTTAATTTTCTGTTTAGTTGATCTGTCCATAGGTGTGAGTGGGGTATTAAAGTCTCCCACTATTATTGTATTATCATTGATTTCCCCTTTCATACTTGTTAGCATTTGTCTTACATATTGCGGTGCTCCTATATTGGGTGCCTATATATTTATAATTGTTATATCTTCTTCTTGGATTGTTCCTTTGATCGTTATGTAGTGGCCTTCTTTGTCTCTTTTCACAGCCTTTGTTTTAAGGTCTATTTTATCGGATATGAGTATTGCCACTCCTGCTTTCTTTTGGTCTCTATTTGCATGGAATATCTTTTTCCAGCCCTTCACTTTCAGTCTGTATGTGTCCCTTGTTTTGAGGTGGGTCTCTTGTAAGCAGCATATAGAGGGGTCTTTTTTTTGTATCCATTCCGCCAATCTTTGTCTTTTGGTTGGGGCATTCAACCCATTTATGTTTAAGGTAATTATTGATAAGTATGATCCCGTTACCATTTGCTTAATTGTTTTGGGTTCAGGTTTATACACCCTTTTTGTGTTTCCTGTCTAGATAATATCTTTTAGAATTTGTTGGAGAGCTGGTTTGGTGGTGCTGAATTCTCTCAGCTTTGCTTGTCTGTAAAGCTTTTGATTTCTCCTACGTATTTGAATGAGATCCTTGCTGGGTACAGTAATCTGGGCTGTAGGTTATTTTCTTTCATCACTTTAAGTATGTCTTGCCATTCCCTCCTGGCCTGAAGAGTTTCTATTGAAAGATCAGCTGTTATCCTTATGGGAATCCCCTTGTGTGTTATTTGTTGTTTTTCCCTTGCTGCTTTTAATATTTGTTCTTTGTGTTTGATCTTTGTTAATTTGATTGATATGTGTCTTGGGGTGTTTTGCCTTGGGTTTATCCTATTTGGAACTCTCCGGGTTTCTTGGACTTGGGTGATTATTTCCTTCCCCATTTTAGGGAAGTTTTCAACTATTATCTCCTCAAGGATTTTCTCAAGGTCTTTTTTTTGTCTTCTTCTTCTGGGAGTCCTATAATTCGAATGTTGGATCATTTCATGTTGTCCTGGAGGTCTCTGAGATTGTCCTAATTTCTTTTAATTCGTTTTTCTTTTTTCCTCTCTGATTCATTTATTTCTACCATTCTATCCTCTATTTCACTAATCCTATCTTCTGCCCCCGTTATTCTACTATTTGTTGCCTCCAGAGTGTTTCTGATCTCATCAATTGCATTATTCATTATCTATTGACTCTTTTTTATTTCTTCTAGGTCCTTGTTAAACCTTTCATGCATCTTCTCAATCCTTTCTTGCATCTTCTCAATGGCTATTTATCTGTGATCCATTTTGATTTCAAGATTTTGGATCATTTTCACTATCAATATTCGGAATTCTTTCTCAGGTAGATTTCCTATCTCTTCCTCTTTTGTTTGGTTTGGTGGGCATTTCTCCTGTTCCTTAACCTGCTGAGTATTCCTCTGTCTCTTCATCTTGTTTATATTGCTGCGTTTGGGGTGGCCTTTTAATATTCTGGTAATTTGTGGAGTTCTCTTTATTATGGAGCTTCTTCACTGTGGGTGGGGTTGTATCAGTGGCTTGTCAAGGTTTCCTGGTTAGGGAGGCTTGTGTTGGAGTTCTGGTGGGTGGAGCTGGGTTTCTTCTCTCTGGAGTACAGTGGAGTGACCAGTAATGGGTTATGAGACGTCAAAGGTTTTGGAGTAGCTTTGAGCTGCCTGTATATTGAAGCTCAAGGGTGTGTTCCTGTGTTGCTGGAGAATTTGTGTGGTATGTCTTGCTCTGGAACTTGTTGGCCCTTGGGTGGAGCTTGGTTTCAGTGTAGGTATGGAGGTGTTTGATGAGCTCCTATTGATTAATGTTCCCTGAATTCAGGAGTTCTCTGATGTTCTCAGGCTTTGGACTTAAGCCTCCTGCTTCTGGTTTTCAGTTTTATTTTTACAGTAGCCTCTCGACTTCTCCATCTATACAGCACCGATGATAAAACATCTAGGTTAAAGATGAAAAGTTTCATATGTTTCATCACAAATTCATTCCTTAAAACAAATATTAGTGACAGAAGTCACAGATCATGTTCCATGCTGGAGAGATAATAAACAGAACAAAGTCCATGCCTGAGAGCAGTAAACTCATGGCTTAATAGGAGCAAACAGGTGAACACATGCTTTTAATGCCTGGTAAGATAATTGATTCTAATAGAAAGGAAGGGTTATTCGTCTTGCTTAGAAAGTGGGAAACATCAGCAAAGACTATCCAGAAGGAAAGATTTATGAGTTGGGTAATGAAGGAGGAGCACATGTGGCAGGAGATTAAAGGAAGGAAAAGAGAAGGCCTTCCACATAAAGGGAACAGTATAGACAGAGGTGCAGAGACACAAATAGCATGGAATATTCAGGGACTGTGAATACGGCAGTTGCATTTATTCAAGTCAGAGTGATAGTAGGTAAAGCCAGGGAGTAGTGGGGCAAGAAGGGAGATGATGAGAGAGTTTGTGTAGCATGACAAAGCATTTGCATATGGTCAGCCAGATTATGGGGACTCACTGAAAGATCTTATGCAAGGAAGTAGAATCAGCTTTATATTCTGGAAATGTAAAATTTTCATTAATAGGAGCATTTCCTTTCAACTTTAACTATACAGTTACATTTCTGTAATAGAGCAGTATATAGTAAAGCTATTGTATAACTTCTTCTTCAAACATGATAATAAGCAATCATTTATTGAACACTTACTCTGTCAGGTATGGGGCAGAAGGCATTGCTCACATTAATTCATTAGATTTTGACTAATGCCCATTGAGGTAACTATTGTTATGACTCTCTTTCAGAGGTAGGAAAGCTAGTGCTTTGAGAGGTTTGGGAGCTCATCCAAAATGATAGGTGTGAGTTGGACTGGGCTTTCAGTCCAGTGTCACAGGCTCTCCTCTAACCCACTTCAGATACTGGTTTGATGTTCTTGAAAGGACAAAAGAAGGTACTAGGAATAGGTCTCTTCTAAAGACTGATCTCATTAAATCGACTCTGTTTATAATAGGCTAACCTAAATTATAATTTATTAATTTAATTATGTATGTTGCAAAGAATAGAAGGACATGAATAATGTTCTAGGAGCTGGGAATGAATGAATTCAGTGTTAGAATGATTTATAGATAGAGTTGCTCGTAGGTTTAATTTCAGGTTTAATGATTCACTAAGGTAGAGAAAAGAAAGAAAAGCTAATTTCAAAATAATATTTAGACCTTAAGAACAAGTTATCATTTACAGTACCATATCTGAGACAAGATGCATCCTTCATAATACAGACAAGTTCTCACAATGTACCAGTCTCTTAAAATTTACTAGTGTATGTTGCTGTCTGATCTTTACTATGTATATACTACAATTAAATTATTTGTAAACTCATTCTGTTGTTGTATGTTATTCTTGAAGAGGTTAGCTCAGTCCTCTCAAGGTTTCAGCTGGTTCAGCAGATCTGTCCAAGGATCAAAAAAGGGAAAGTTTTTATCTGGCTCAATGCCCTGTGCTATTCAGACATCAGCAGTAGTTTGCTATGTCACTCCTCATTGGTCTGAGGTTAAAACTGCTTTTGTGGAGGTGGTTGGCCAGGATCTCTTGTAATTGTTCTCTTCTCTAGTATTATGGAGATGGAGCATATACACTTTCTTCCCTGCTTACTTTATCATGCTTCATATCCAACAGCACAGCAAACAACTGATTAGATGACCTACTTAAGTATGCCAGCATGAACTCACACACTTCTAGTATTTAAGATGTGTGATTCTTTGACTCTTCTCCTGTGGTCCAGCTTTTTATACATTTTTTCCTTACATTTTCAGTATTTCCTTTTTGAGTGGATTTATTCGCTCTAAATACTTTGTTCAGTAGCTTTAAGGAAGAAGTGATAAAGTGGGTACCTAGGCTGTGAAAGTGAATTTAAGATGATCACTAAAGGAGAAAAAGAAAGATATACCCATATGAATGCAGAGTTCCAAAAAATAGCAATGAGAGATAAGAGAGCCTTCCCAAGTGAACAATGCAAAGAACTAAAGGAAAACAATAGAATGGGAAAGACTAGAGATCTCTTCAAGAAAATTAGAGATACCAAGGGAACGTTGCATGCAAAGATGGGTACAATCAAGGACAGAAATGGTATGGACTTAAAAGAAGCAGAAGATATTAAAAAGAGGTGGCAAGAACACACAGAAGAACTATACAAAAAAGATCTTAACGACCCAGGTAACCGTGATGGTGTGATCACTCACCTAGGGCAAGACATCTTGGAGTGTGAAATTAAGTGGACCTTAAGAAATATCACTATGAACAAAGATAGTGGAGGTGATGGAATTCCAGTTGAGCTATTTCAAACCGAAAAGATGATGCTGTGAAAGTGTTGCCCTCAATATGCTAGCAAATTTGGAAAAGTCAGCAGTGGCCACAGGACTGCAAAAGGTCAGTTTACATTCCAATCCCAAGGAAAGGCAGTGCTAAAGAATGTTTAAGTTCAGTTGAGTTCAGTTGCTCAGTTGTGTCCGACTCTTTGTGACCCCATGGACTGCAGCACACCAGGCCTCCCTGTCCATCACCAACTCCCAGAGTTTACCCAAATTCATGTCCATGAGTCGGTGATACCATCCAACTATCTCATCCTCTGTCATCCCCTTCTCCTCCTGCCCTCATTCTTTCCCAGCATCAGGGTCTTTACAAATGAATCAGCTCTTCACATCAGGTAGCCAAAGTATTGGAGTTTCAACTTCAACAGCAGTCCTTCCAATGAATACCAGGACTGATATCCTTTAGGATGGACTGGTTAGATCTCCTTGCAGTCCAAGGGACTCTCAAGAGTCTTCTCCAACACCACAGTTCAAAAGCATCAATTCTTCAGCATTCAGACTTGTTTAAAGTCCAACTCTCATATCCATACGTGACTACTGGAAAAACCATAGCTTTGACTAGACAGAACTTTGTTGGCAAAGTAATGTCTCTCCTTTTTAATAAGCTGTCTAGGTTGGTCATACCTTTTCTTCCAAGGAGCAAGTGTCTTTTAATCTCATGGCAGCAGTCACCATCTGCAGTAATTTTGGAGCCTCCCTCCCACCCCCCCAGTTAAAGTCAGCCACTCTTTCCACTGTTTCCCCATCTATTTCCCATGAAGTGATGGGACCGGATGCCATGATCTTAGTTTTCTGAATGTTGAGCTTAAAGCCAACTTTTTCACCATCCTCTTTCACTTTCATGAAGAGGCTCTTTAGTTCTTCTTCACTTTCTGCCATAAGGATAGTGTCATCTGCCTATCTGAGGTTATTTGTATTTCTTCCAGCAAACTTGATTCCAACTTGTGCTTCATCCAGCCCAGCATTTCTCATGATGTACTCTGCGTATAAGTTAAATAAGCAGGGTTACAATATACACCTTTGACATACTCCTTTCCCAATTCTGAACCAGTCCATTGTTCCATGTCCAGTTCTAACTGTTGCTTCCTGACCTGCATATAGGTTTTTCAAGAGGCAGGTCAGGTGGTCTGGTATTCCCATCTCTTTCAGAATTTTCCATAGTTTATTGTGATCCACACAGTCAAAGGGTTTGGCATAGTCAATAAAGCAGAAATAGATGTTTTTTCTGGAACTCTCTTGCTTTTTCAATGGTGCAGTGGATGTTGGCAATTTGATCTCTGGTTCCTCTGGCTTTTCTAAAACCAGCTTGAACATCTGAAAGTTCACGGTTCACGTATTGCTGAAGTCTGGCTTGGAGAATTTTGAGCATTACTTTACTAGCATGTGAGATGAGTGCAATTGTGCGGTAGTTTGAGCATTCTTTGGCATTGCCTTTCTTTGGGATTGGAATGAAAACTGACCTTTTCCAGTCCTGTGGCCACTGATGAGTTTTCCAAATTTGTTGGCATATTGAGTGCAGCACTTTTACAACATCATCTTTTAGGATTTGAAATAGCTCAACTAGAACCCTATCAGAGAAGGCAATGGCAACCCACTCCAGTACTCTTGCCTGGGAAGTCCCATGGATGGAGGAGCCTGGTGGGCTGCAGTCCATGGGGTCGCAAAGAGTCGGTTGTTACTGAGTGACTTCACTTTCACTTTTCACTTTCATGCATTGGAGAAGGAAATGGCAACCCACTCCAGTGTTCTTGCCCGGGGAAATCCCAGGGATGGGGGAGCCTCGTGGGCTGCCGTCGATGGGGTCACACAGAGTCGGACACCACAGAAGCAACTTATCAGCAGCAGAATCCCATCTCTTCCACTAGCTTTGTTTGTAGTGATGCTTCCTAAGGCCCACTTGACTTCACATTCCAGGATGTCTGGCTCTAAGTGAGTGATCACACCATCGTGGTTATCTGGGTCATGAAAATCACTTTTGTATAGTTCTTCTGTGTGTTCTTGCCACCTCTTCTTAATATCTTCTGCTTCTGTTAGATCTATACCATTTCTGTCCTTTATTGAGCCCATCTTTGCATGAAATGTTCCCTTGGTAACTCTAATTTTCTTAAAGAGATCTCTAGTCTTTCCCATTCTATTATTTTCCTCTATTTCTTTTCAGTGATCACCTAAGAAGGGTTTCTTATCTCTCCTTGTTATTCTTTGGAACTCTGCGTTCAAATGGGTATATCTTTCCTTTTCTCCTTTGTTTTTTTTTTTGCTTGCCTTCTTTCATAGCTATTTGTAAGGCCTTGTCAGACAGCCATTTTGCTTTTTTGCATTTGTTTTTCTTGGGGATGGTCTTGCTCCCTGTCTCCTGTACAATGTTATGAACTTCCATCCATAATTCATCAGGCACTCTATCAGATCTAGTCCCTTAAGTCTATTTCTCACTTCCACTGTATAATCATAAAGGATTTGATTATACCTGAATGGTCTAGTATTTTCCCCACTTTCTTCCATTTAAGTCTGAATTTGTCAAGAATGTTCAAACTACTGCACAAATGTACTCATTTCACAATCTAGCAAGGTAATGGTAAAAATTCTCCAAGCTAAGCTTCAACAGTACGTGAACTGAGAACTTCCAGATGTTCAAGCTGGATTTATAAAAGGGAGAGGAACCAGAGAACAAATTGCCAACATTCATTAGATCATAGAAAAAGCAAGAGAGTTCCAGATAAACACCTATTTCTGCTTCATTGAGTACACTAAAGCCTTTGACTGTGTGTATCACAACAAACTATGAAAATTCTTAAAGAGATGGGAATAACAGACCACCTTACCTGCCTCCTGAGAAACCTGTATGAAGGTCAAGAAGCAACAGTTAGAACTGGACATGGAACAATGGACTGGTTCCAAATAGGGAATGGAGTACGTCAAGGCTGTGTATTGTCACCCTGCTTATTTAACTTATATGCAGAGTACATTATTTGAAATACCTAGCTGGATGAAGCACAACCTGGAATCAAGATTGCCAGGAGAAATACCAATAACCTCAGATATGCAGAGACACCACCCTTATGGCAGAGAGTGAAGAGGAACTAAAGAGCCTCTTGATGACAGTGAAAGTGAAAAAGCTGGCTTAAAACTTAGTGTCCAAAAAAACAAAGATTATGGCATTTGGTTCCATCACTTCATGGCAAATAGAGGGGGAAACAGTGGAAACAGTGATAGAGTTTATTTTCTTTGTCTCCAAAATCACTGCAGATAGTGACTGCATCCATGAAATTAAAAAACACTTGCTCCTTCGAAGAAAAGCTATGACCAACCTAGACAGGATATTAAAAATAAAAGACATTAGTTTGCTGACAGTGGTCTGTATAATCAAAGCTAAGGTTTTTCTCGTAGTCATGTGTGTATGTGAGACCATTCCTCATCAACTGAAGAATTAAGGCTTTAGAACTGGGGTATGAGAGAAGACTCTTGAGAATCCCTTAAACTGTAAGGAGATCAACATGTATACTATCATGTAAGAATTGAATCGCCAGTCTATGTCTGATGCAGGATACAGCATGCTTGGAGCTGGTGCATGGGGATGACCCAGAGAGATGTTATGGGGAGGGAGGTGGGAGGGGGGTTCATGTTTGGGAACTCATATAAGAATTAAAGATTTTAAAATTTAAAAAATAAATTAAAAAAAATAAAAAAATAAATTAGTGAGACACCAAAAAAAAAAAAAAAAACTGTAAGGAGATCAAACCAGTCAATCCTAAAGGAAATCAGTCATGAATATTCATTGGAAGGACTGATGCTGAAGCTCCAATACTTTGGCTACCTGATGCAAAGAGCTGACTCATTAGAAAAGATCCTGATGCTGGGAAAGATTGAAGGCAGGAGAAGGGGACAACAGAGGATGAGATGGTTGGAGAGCATCACTGACTCAACAGACATGAATTTGAGCAAGCTCTGGGAGGTGGTGAAGGACAGGGAAGCCTGGCATGCTGCAGTCCATGAGGTCACAAGGAATCAGACATGACTGGTTGGCTGAACAACAAATTAGCACAATACAAAAACCCATACTAATTCAAGGACACAACAAAATGCAGTATGCCAGAACAGTATCAGGGACACTGAGCACATCAGTTCTTACAACTCGGAGCAGTTGAAGCAAGAAAGGGGCAGGAGGAAATAAATTTAGTAATTTTTTGACTTATCTTGATTACTATTAGAATGAGAGGAAAGAAAGCATAAGAGATTGAGTTAAGGTATACTGTGTAGAAAAAAAAAAAGCTATGAACAACATTATATATATGCTGAACAGAAGGTATGTAGCAGTCTGGAGACTTGAATTAGGGTTTTGGTTCCATAGAAGATGCTGTTGATGCCCTACTCAATACTCTGTTACTGGACTGGTGCACTACCTGTCAATTTCAGAGTTGGATACACATAGCTCACAGCATGCCTCCAAGAGATGGTCCACCTGGGAAGTTATTCCTATTTCCTACCTCTAGGTAGCCTACATCCAATGACTAATGGATGCAAAACTCCAGCTGCTTTGCCTGAGTTGGGATCAGTTCTGCAAAGTGCTTACTGCTCTAGCACCATCATGGATCAGGAGAAGGTTAGGCTTACCTCTGATTTATCCTTGCTGGGCTTTTTCCCTTTCCTGCATCCCTCATTCAGTTTCAAATATCTTCTGAGATCACTCCCTCAGTAAACTTCATTCATCCTGACACTTTGTCTAAGGCTTTGGTCCTCGGAAGGCCACCTGAATGTGGCTAGCTTACCAATTAGCTTTAGAGTATATAGCAGGTGCCTGATCTCTATTAGCCTTGGTGTTCTCACTAGTGAAATGAGAAGATTCATGATAACTTTGTTTCCTTCCAACTCCAAAATTTTCTTTTCAGGGGAAGCAGAAGTATTGGGTCTTTTCTATCAGCAATTTTTTTCTGATCCAGATGTCCTGTGTATTCTGAGCATCTTTGATCTTTGAAGCAGATTGATAATAACTAAGGTGTCATTTAATTCTAATTTTCTTCCTTAGTTCTTGTCTTCTGCCTTTGAATGTACACCCTCTGGAGTGGAGAGGACCATATCTTAAAGCACTGTGATCATGAATGTATTGATAATTCCTTTTTCCTGGAGTTTATCAATAACATTGGCCCTATTAGTAGGCAGGAGGCAAGGGATCTCATCTCAGCTGTTCTTTAACTCTGGAAAGTTATCAAAAAAGCAATTCATGGTTTTTTTTTTATCCTATATAATCATTAAATAATGCACAAATGGGAACACTCATGGAAAGCAGTATAGCTGTTGATCTGAATTAGCATCCACATAAAGGATCATAAAATATTAGAAGAATATTCTTAGGAGAATAGAAAACCCTCTGTATGATTTCCTGCCAAGTTCTAAACTGTCTGGTTAAAATCAAACCACAAGAGGAAGGGGTTCAAGATGGTAGCATAGGCAGATGTTGAGCTCTCCTCTTCCCACACACACAGTGAATCTACAACTACATATGGAGTAATTTTCTCTGAAGAGGACCTGAAAACTGGATGAACAGTTTCTTCAACAAAGGGTAAAAGGAGAGTATTGAGATGAATAGGAAAAACAGAGAGATGGCCATGCCAAGGGAAAAAATAACACATCCCAGCTGTGGTAATCCACAATAGGAAGGATCACAAAGGTACAGTTATTATCCCCAATGAGTGAGAGATCTGACCTCTACATCAGATACCTCAACCCTTACATCCAGCATAGGAGAGAAGGATCCAGAAAGCACCTAGGTTTGAAAACCAATCGGGGATATGTATAAGAAACTATAGAACTATAGCAAATATAAAACTTGCTCTTAAGGGGCTTATATGCAAACTCACTTGACTCAAAAGCTTGCTCAAAACACCAGATTGAAAACACCTGGACCCTCAGTGAAGCGGACCCACTTACTAATGTTGAAGCATCTGGCAGAGAGGCAGGAACTAGTTGACATTCTCCCTGGGGTCTAAGACATAGGCAGAAACAGTTTTTGTGATATCAGTCTACCTTGCTAGGTGTAGAGATATGTTAAGTGAAATAATTCAGATGAAGAAAGACAAATGCTTTATGATTTTACTCATACTCTTTTTAGATTCCACAATGAAATCTGAAAAGAGCAACAAAACAAAGCCAACCAACAAAGAAAATAGCACAGAAACAATTTTGTAGATTCAGAAAAGAGATTATTGATTACCACAGGGGCAGGAGGTGAGAGAGGGTATGCAAAATGGGTGAAGGAGAGTCAGCTGTATGGTGATAGATGTAACTAGACTGGTGGTGGTGACCACACTAATGTATACAGATGTTAAACTACAAGCTGTATGCCTGAAACTTTTATAATAAAAGAATAGTAATGAATGAAATATAATCATGGCTTAAGATACAATAAGTTCAGTTCAAATCCTTGTCGACCAGAGCCCATATTAATGAAAAGTATGAACATGTGTCAATGTATGATATCACGTCTTATTTTAATAGCCTCCAAAAAAGAGTTTTGAGAGTAGAATTGTGATAGCTCCAAACACAGTCTGTGGCAATACAACTACTTTGATATCTAATGGGAAATTTGCAGAGATGTCTGGCATAGGGTATTCAGAATATATAGTTTCTTTTTAGATAACAAGAATGAGACACAACTGTATACATCTGGCCCTCTGAAGTACTAGGGAATCATCCTTATAGGTGGCTAATAATGGATACTGGAGTGGGTAGCCTTTCCCTTCTCCAGTGGATCTTCCCAACCCATTGATAGAACCCAGGTCCCAGGGATTGAACCCAGGTCTCCTGCATTGCAGGTGGATTTTTTACCAGCTGGGTCACAAGGGAAGCGCAAACAAACAGGACCATCATATGATGCATTGACTGGGAATCGAACCTGGGTCTCCTGCATGGGAGGCAAGAATTCTACCACTGAACCACTAATGCCCCTATGGAGGGACCCTCCAAAACACACCTGAGGTCCTGAATAACAAGTGATGTCTGAGATGACTCAGTTGAATGGAACAGCAATTTCTTCAATCCTTAGGGGCTTCCCTGGTAGCTCAGAAGGTAAAGTGTTTGCCTACAATGTGGGAGACCCAGGTTCGATCCCCAGGTCGGGAAGATCCCCTGGAGAAGGAAATGACAACCCACTCCAGTATTCTTGCCTGGAAAATCCCACTGACTGAGGATCCTGGTAGGCTATAATCCATGGTGTTGCAAAGAGTTGGACACGACTGAGCGACTTCATTTTCACTTAAGGCAATATAATAGACATAATACATACGTGCTTAAAAATAATACATGGTTTGTACATGTACACAAACTCCTCTTTGGGGTGGTAAATTAAAAATGTCTAAATTTCTTTGAAGCTTCATAGACTTTAACAAGTAGAAGAATATCTTATTGCCTCCTTGCAAGTCATGCATATTTACATATTTGATTCTTGTTAACTATTACTGCTGTAACTGCTTCTGGACTAAAAGCTTGATAAAATATGAATGTGCATATAGCATGTGATGATCTCTCTCTATTTGCCTTTCTTACCTATCCCCAATTCTCTTTCTACCTTATGCCTGAGACTGCAGAATTCTGTAGCAAAGTTACCAAGGCTCCTTGCCTTTAGAGTTCCAGGCGAAGTGGGTCAATAGGAGGCACTGATGGGTGTGAGAAGAGAGAGACTGGGCATCAACTTCCCCTGGTTCCTCTCCTTTGGGTCTCCAATCTGCAGAGGCTGCCTAACCTATAACTTGCAGTGAGCAACCCCTCTTTCATGGCTACAGCTCCTGTTTTTAGACTTGTAACATCATTTCTCCCCTTACACTGCAGGTGGTGGCTTCTTACTGTTAGCTTCTGGATACCCGCTCCTGTATAAATACTCCTTTACATATGTACTCTTAGCAATCCTTCTTGAATGTGCTTGTTTCTTGTTAATGTGTGAATTATCCTTCTTTTTCATATCATTAATATATCAAACTAAAATCAGGAACTCTTAAGCTTTTTTCAAATGCCCATTTATAGAGACAGGGATCAAGATGAAGATCATAGAAGAGAGGAATAGTTTATCACAAGTAAATATGTTTGAGTAGAGAATCATTCTGCCCTTTTTACCAGGTACACTCCCTTGCTTGTCCAACCTTCCTACATCCTCACTCTTTCTCCAATACACAGAGCAATCCTCTGCCTCAAGTCTTTGTATTTGCGGTTTTCTGTAGATATTCCTCTGAAATATCTGACAGAAGTGTTTGATTTGCCTCTTCACTTCTTCAGGACAATGCCCCAAAGTCTTATTTTTATAGAGGCCTTCTTTGTTCATCTCAGTTAAAATCACAGCTCTTGACTCCATTGCTGTACCCTACTTAATTTTAATTATTAGGCTTATTTCCAAGTGGCATTATTTATCTATGTGTTTATAGTCTGTCTCTTCTCACTAGAATATTTTTTCTATGGTACTTTTTTAGCATCAGGATCTTCCCCAGTGGCTTAGCAGTAAAGAATCTGCCTGCAGTGTGGGAACTGCAGGAGACATGAGTTCAGTCCCTGGGTTGGGGAGATCCCCTGGGTTGGGAAGACCCACTGAAATGGCAACCTACTTCAGTATTCTTGCCTGGATAATTCCATGGACAGAGGAACCTGGCAGGCTACAGTCTGTGAGGTCACAAAGAGTCAGACATGGCTGAGCACATGCATGCATTTTTAGCATCTAGCACAGTTTCTGGCATGTATTAGTAGCTCCATTTTTTTTTTTTTTTTTGGCATGAGTGGATAAGGAGAAGAAAGCCAGTGAAAGATCAAGTGAGCATCTATGTGTATGTGTTAGTGGCCGACTCTTTGCAACCCCACTAACTGTAGCCCTCTAGACTTCTCTGTCCATGGAATTCTCCAGGCAAGAATACTGGAGTGGATTGCCATTCCCTTCTCCAGGAGATCTTCCTGATCCAAGGATCGAATCCTGGTCTCCTGCATCACAGGAAGACTCTTTACCTATACTCCTTTCAATATGGATACATCATAAGGACTAATTCATCTACAAGTTACTTAGAATTCTTTAAAAAGAGGAGACAGAAAACAAAACAAAACAAATTCAATTGCAATTAAAATTTCACCAGCATACATCATGGAAGCTCTTTTAACTTGTAGATGAAGTAAACTGTACGTTAAGTTTTTCAAGCAACTTAAAAATTATTATTTCATTATATTTCTATACATTCTTCTAAGTAAATATGAAGAACAACAACCAAAATAATTCACTATCTCTAGTTCAGGGCTAATTTATACTGAGGGTAATGATATGAAGTGTAGAGAGAAGGATATAACCTAGAATTCTGATTTTGACCAACAAGTAGAATTTCCTCTTTTCTCAATAATGTAAATAATTGGTAGATTTGGGGAAACTTGGAGGAGCTCAGAAACAGAAACCAGTTGAAAATCATAGGGTGCTATAACTATAACACATGATGACTCCATCAGACAGATGTGAGTCTACTTGATTTTTAAACATTCTGTGCAAGAGTCACCATTTTTAGAATTATTTTTTCCACTTAAGTGTTGAAGATTCTTGCTTCCAAAATGTTTTTCCTAACATTTGCCTACATTTCCTACAACACTCACTGCTCACTTCATCCTTTGTTCAGGAAGTGTTTGTAAAAACATTGGTCACTATCCATGGTAAAGTAACTCTATCTAGTGAGATCTTTTATTTACCTTATTTACCTACATTTATCATTTAACCAAAATATAACCCATTGTACTTAGTGAGTATTCAAACAATCATTTGCTGAAAGTCGAGTTCACAGTTGTTTTCTCCTACAGTTCCTTTACTTTTGGTTTTAATGTCTCACTTTTAAACACATATATTTTAATTTCAATCTCTGATCCACTTAAAATGCCTTGTCATTTTTTTCAAATTTGGTTCAAATTTGACAAGATTTGAGTACACTTACTATTCTCAAAGGCTTTAAACAGTGTTTCTTAAATCTAGTTGCACTTTTAGAATTACTTGCAAAGCTTTTACAAAAAGGATACTGATGTCCAGACCCCAAACCCCGAGAGACTGATTTAAATTATATTTAAAAGTACATGGATATCAGCATTTAAAAAAATGTTCCCATGTTGTTTTTTTTGTGCAATAAAGGACTGGTACCACTGCCTTAGAGGAATCAGATTTGTGGATTTATTTTTGCATTAACTTGCAGCAAATTTATTTAATCTGAAAGGACCCTGATAACGAGATGACCTAGTCAGCAAGACAGCATTACAGATGGCCGGATGCTTGTCTACCTATCTTGAATCTCTGTATGTCATATGGATGCCGTCTTATGTTATCACTCAACAAGGAGGATTAGCTCAGAAAAATATGAACATATTTATCTCTATCAGAGTGGGAGGAATCACACAATTGCTGAAGTTTATCTTTGACATCTGAAGAATAGGTCACACAGTTTTAAGCCAGTCTTCCTGCAGAGATAGAAACATCCGACAAACTGCTTATGTGATGTATCCATAATAATTTAACATACTGTGCTTTTCTCCACTTTTTTGTTCATTTGCTCTGCCAAGCATGAAGAGTGACAAAGAAAGACAAACTGTTAACGTTTAAATATTATAATGCATCCCTGTCTTTATTGTCTATTTTCTTTCTATTCATCTCACTTCCTTTCTTTTCTCCATTCTACCTCATATCTTTCCCTCCTCCACCTTAAGGAGCCAATATGATAATAAGGGTCATTTTTAAATAATAATTTTTAATAAGCAAGTGACACTGTGATAAATTCCTCCATATGATGTATGTAGTGGCACACTGCCTTACTCAAATGATTAATTAAAATTGATCATAAAAGAATGCTAATTTACTGAGACCCCTTTAATACCTCTGAATCCTCTATTATAAGGGCAAAATCACAATGATGTGCAGCAGCAGAGACATTAGTCTTTGAGTGAGGAATTCTTTGAGTTATGGACAGCTACAGGCTTCTCTGAAGTATGGTGCTTTTAAAGCAAGTAACGAATATCCTTTGGGAACCCCCTGACAGATTTCATAGGATTTGTTTCCTTTTCTTTTGGGAAATATGGCAAATATATCTAAGGGAAATGGGGAGACATAAAAATGTATCATTCTAATTATGTCTATATGGATAGAAGATTCATTCTAGCTCTTTGAAAATTTGAGTGTATATTCCTGGTGTTATTTAACAATTACGTGACACTATATAAAATGAGACTGTCTTAAAATGGATCCCAGGAGACAAGGGAAAAATTTCTGAGGATAGGATTTCAGGCTCTGTAGATCTCATCCTTACCTGTGATCAACCCCATTGTTCTAAACAGGTGATTAGAATTCAGCCATTAACAATGTCCAGGAATAAAAACCACAAAGTGATTGCTGTAAAAATAGAAAAAGAAGGGAAAAGAAAAGTAAATATAAAGAAATGTAAACTGTTGAGAGTAAGGATTTAAATCTGTCTCTATTTTCTTAGCTCTCATGTCAGGTAAAAGAAAATATACTTTGGCCAAAATATTTTGGCCACCTGACATGAAGAGCTGACTCATTGGAAAAGACCCTGATGCTGGGAAAGATTGAGGGCAAGAGGAGAAGGGGACAACAGAGGATGAGATGGTTGGATGGCATCACCAACTCAATGGTCCTCAGTTTGAACAAGCTCCAGGAATAGGTGATGGAGAGGGAAGCCTGGAATGCTGCAGTCCATGGGGTCACAAAGAGTCAGACATGACTTAGTGACTGAAAAACAACAATATCAGGTATTTTAAATATAAATAAATAGAAGGGGGTAATGCTAGTGTTATTAATTTATATGGAGGAGAGAAAGCTAGAACTTCATGACCTTTAGGCTGTGCTTCCTAGGTGAAACAAAAAGTTACAGTAAATTCAGGGTAGAAAATCAATTTTACTGATTATTAGGCAAATCAGTCTGAAGGGATGATCTAGTGTTCTGTTTATATATGCCCTGAAGATATGACACAGAGACAAAGAATAACCAAGGACTTTTCTGTTTTGGCTACATAATATCATAATCATCATCAAGCATTAATTGATGTTTGGGTGCAGTAGTAATCACTAGTGTTCTGAACAATAATGAAGAGGTATTAGACATATCAGAAGAACAATGTAAATAGAAGGTTGAAATCTTATCTTCTAGTTGAAAGAAACAAATACTCAAAAAAAAAAAAAAAAAAAAAAAAAAAGAATAGTGCTGTAAGGTTCCCAGAATTCTGTGTAGTGTCACTGGATTTATATACAAATCTAGGACATATTTGAATTAGAGTTAAACAAAATGACTAAGCCTTTAAGTAAAAACTACCTTTGCCTTCTATGCCCAAAGCACCTCTTGGTTCACATTTTACAAGAAGGAAGGCATAATATACACTTTAAAGTACATGAGGTCATAGGAAATTACACATGAAGTAATTGAAAATTACATTTTTACATAATTGTGATTTGGAGAAAAAAGGGACTCATGCTTTTGCTGGAGCACAGAGCAATTGAAACATGAACATAGGAGCATTTTCACTTGAAAAATCTGGGAAAGTAATGTCTTTGAAAGTATAAATGAATATTCCTAGAAACAGAAACACAATCCTAGGGATAATTTGTTGCTTTTGTTGAGTCACTAAGTCATGTCCAACTCTTTGCGACCGCGTGGACTGCAGCATGCCAGGCTCCCTCATCTATCACTATCTCCTGGAGTTTGCTTAAATTCATGTCCACTGGGTCCGCGATGCTATCTAACTGTTTCATTCTTTGTCACTCCCTTCTCCTTTTGCTTTCAGTCTGTACCAGCATGAGTGACTCTTTGCCAGCTCTTTTCCAATGAGTTGGCTGTTCACATCAAGTGGTCAAAGTATTGGAGCTTCAGCTTCAGCAGCTGTCCTTCCAATGAATATTCAGGGTTGATTTCCTTTAGGATTGACTTGTTTGATCTCCTCGTAGTCCAAGGGACTCTTAAGAGTCTTCTCTGCACCACAGTTTAAAAGCATCAGTTCTTTAGCACTCAACCTTCTTTATGAGCCAGCTCACTTCTGTACATGACTACTGGAAAAACCATAGCTTTGATGATATGGACCTTTGTCAGGAAAGTGATGTCTCTGCTTTTTTAATATGCTCGATAGGTTTGTCATAGCTTTTCTTCCAAGGAACAAGCACCTTTTTATTTCATGGCTGCAATCACTATCCACAGTGATTTTGGAGCCCCCCAAAATAAAATCTGTCACTATTTCTACTTCTTCCCCCTCTTTTTGCCATGCAGTAATGGAACCAGATGCCGTGATCTTAGTCTTCTGGAATATTGAGTTTCATGCCAGCTTTTTCACTCTCCTCTTTCACCCTCAGCAAGAGGCTCTTTGTTTTTTTTTTTTTTTTTTTTTCTTTCTGCCAGTAGAATGGTATCATCTGTATATCTGAGGTTGTTATATTTCTCCCAGCAATCTTGATCCCAGCTTGTGATTCATGCAGCCCAGCATGTCACATGATGTATCAGTGCTCTCCTTAGAAGTTAAATAAGCATGTTGATACAGTCTTGGTGTACTCCTTTTCTGATTTTGAACCAGTCAGTTTTTCCATGTCCAGTTCTAATTGTTGCTTCTTGACTTGCATACAGGTTTTTAAGGAGACAGGTAAGTTGCCCTGGTATTTCCTTTCTTTAAGAATTTTCCAGTTTCTTGTGATCCACACAGTCAAAGACTTTTGTGTAATCAGTGAAGCAGAATTAGATGTTTTTGTGGAATTCCTTTGCTTTCTCTATGATCCAGCAGATGTTAGCCCTTTGATCTCTGGTTCCTCTGCCTTTTCTAAACCCAGTTTGTACATCTGAAAGTTCTTTGTTCACATACTGTTGAAGCCTAGCTGGAAGGATTTTGAGCGTTACCTTGCTAGTATGTGAAATGAACACAATTGTACTGTAGTGTGAACATTCTTAGGCATCGCCCTTCTTTGGGACTGGAATGAAAACTGACCTCAAAAGACTTTTCCAAATTTGCTGACATATTGAGTGCAGCACTTTAACGGTATTATCTTTTAGGATTCTAAGTAGCTCAGCTGGAATTCCATCACCTCCACTAGCTTTTTGAGATAATAATTAATATTTATTGAATCATTATTATGTGCAGGGTGGTGTTGTTTTAAGAACTTTATGTAAATTGACTGGTTTAATCCACTTTGCAATCCTGTGTGATAGATATATACTGTTATAATCACCATTGTATAGGAGAACTAAGCCAGAGATTAAGTAACTAAACCAAGGTCATAGAGCTGGTAAATGGCACAGCTATCATTGGAACCTGAGAATTTGGGGTTCAGATTCTGTATACAAAAACAATCACACTAGAGTACCTAGATATATTAGGATGATTTTTAAAAATTTTCCTTGCCTTTGGCCAGGATTTTATCATAACCTTATAAAGTTACTTTTCATTATGTGAATTTCATATAATTAAAAGTTCAGTGACTACAGTGAAAAGCTGAACCTATGTGAAGAAGCAGGAAGAGATGACCATCAGACATCAGTGGGCAAACTTGTTCTGGAAGCCTTTGGGGGAAGGGGGATGGGTGAAGGAGAGGAGAACTAAGGGCACACAGCCTGCCTGAAATTTCCTGAACTCTTAATACCAGGTTGAGTAACAGTGGGAGTGTCAAGCAGAATGAGAAAAGAAGTTTGATATATTGATATATCTGTGGAAAAATGCTTCTTTGTTTAAGCTATCTGAGGCAGCAGGGCCCTCAGACCACTTAGGTGATAGATACAATTCAAGGACCAACACATGGCTGAAGAAATTGAAGCCAGTATTTTGCTTTTGATATGTTAATTCATTATATTAGAATGAGATTTCTTCCAGGCTATGATCTAATCTAAGAGATCAGAGTAGGGGTTCTCATGCTCAGTACTATCATGAAACAAACCATTGTATCATAAGAGAGAGATACTAAAGTGTGAATTCATGGTGTACATCTCTTAATATACCTAGTCAGTGCTCTCAAATAGTTGGTGGGGAATCTGCTGTAATTTGTCCTGAATAAGAGCCTCTAAAACCCTCTAGCGAGGAGATGATACAGTTCCCCTTATTGTGTAAGTTTAAGAAGTCAAAGGTTCTCTGTATCACTCAACTAGTAACCCTTTTTATAACAAATGTTTTGTAATGCTCCTTTTCAAGATTAAATTGTAGATATATATCCTATGTATAGGGGCTTCCCTGGTGGCTTAGTGGTAACGAATCTGCCTGCCAATACAGGAGACACAGATTCAATCCCTGGATCGGGAAGATTGCCTGGAGAAGGGAATGACGACCCACTTCAGTATTCTTGTCTGGAGAATCCCATGGACAGAGGAGTCTGGCGGTCCATGGGGTCATGAAGAGTCAGACATGACTGAATGACTAAATGACAATGACAATATCCTATGTATAATATTAAAAATCAATATAATGACCTGTTTTATTATAAAAGAAAAATAAATGAAATAAGGTGTACTTTAATATGAAAGTAGTCATGACCACACAAGAAAATCAAAGTGGTGGGATGCTTGCATCTCTACATGGAATTCCAGAAATGTGACTGTTTCAGATGCAGATTGAGGCAGGTATGTTGAATTGGTTATATTGGTGACTCAAATGTCACAAGTAACATTGCTGTCAGAGATATGGTTTTATGAAATTATAAACAATTCTTGGCTAAAATTCAGATAAAGCAAAATAAAATTTTCCCACAATTTTCTTAGTACTGGCATTCCTGGAAAAATCCCTAGAGGGAAAACCATGTAAAATACACTATGCTTATTGTAAAATTTACTTAGAATCCAAAGACTCAGGTTATAAACAGACTTTTTCTGGTTACTGTGTAAGTGGCCAGTGGGATATTTTTGGAAGTGGAATGTCGAACAATGTTTGGTCAGTATACCACACTATGTACTATAGAACACACATTTTTGGCTCTCTCTCATGAAAAACAAGTGGTGCCCAGCATTGTTATGACAACTCAAAATATCCCACACTTAGTACCACCATCCTGAAAACCATTGGTCTGGTTCACACTTGCTTCAGTGGAATTTAAGTCTTTTATTTATTTTATTTCAAAGTGGAAATAGCATAGTTATTTATCTGCTCTCATGTATCAGTGACTGCAGACTGTATATACTGCACATGAAGGTTATTGTTTAAGTCTTCTTTAACCCTATGAAATGCCAGGGAAGACATTAAACAAGACATCTCTCTGTGAAACTGAAGTTGCTTTATGAAGGATTCAGTTATGGCAACAGTGAAATTCAGTTCTTAGAAAGAAAGTGTTCTTTAGTCAAAGTAAATTCTGGAAGGGAAAAAAAGAAAAAAAGCCACAGAAACCATCATGGTCATTTTGAAGGGCAAATAAATCTAAACTATGGATTTTATCCAGTACACAAATGCAAAGCAGTTTTTCAGAGGGTCAGAAGCTCTTACACAAGATTATATAGTCAAGTTCAGTTAGCATGAATCCAGCCACAAAAATCAATGTATACATAAGTCCTGTCATAATGACCCACACATAAATCTCACTGTCCTGTCATAATGACCCACCCATAAATCTCATTAAGTGCCAGACATATTGATAAATCCACCAAGTGCTAATGCTATCTGACTTTTTCACAGATAAGATGCCACATGTTTTGTGGCATTCATAGATTCTTTTAGACAGGAATAAATTCTTAAAGGAAAAGAGGATAAGAAAATGAAGAGAAAGTTTATGCTGTTAAATATACTGAGATTTCTTTTTTTTTGCATTGTTTGAGAAAAGCACCAACTTAGTAACCTTGTATTTTGTCAAAGGATTTGACATCCATGAAAACAGAGAATGAGCAGAGCCTGACAAACTATAATCCATGGGGTCACAAAAGACTTGGACACGACTTAGCTGCTAAACCACCACTGCCACCATGGGATAGCACGGAGCCTGCACATTCCAGTGACTACACTGATAGATTATCAAGACAGTGCCCAAATGGTTAGACAGAAACAAGACAGCCTTTCATGCTTTTTAACTTGGCAAGCATTGCTGTTATTAAGAACTCTCCGAGCATAGGCAAGATTCTTGAAAGATTTAAAATGCAAATAGATCTCCCTCAATATGTCATAAATCAACACAGAGTGGCCATATATATTAATGTTTACTAAATGTAGTATGTCTTCAGATTCATGAATCTTGTACTATTTTTATATTCACCACAGTGATAACCATTCAAAAAAGTGAACCCTTGTACAACAATGTGTGTATGCTTAACTCTTCTGAACTGTTAATAAAATGTATTAGAATTTTTAAAAGTGAATCTCTGAAGTCAAAACACCACACATCTGAATAATTAGCCCTGTGTGGTACACTTTAATTATTTCAAAGGATATTGTCCCTGTGAGTACAGGGAAGTGATGTCTTTTGTTCACAGATATATCCACAGAATCTAGAGCTTGCCTCTCACAACAGGAGTCCATAAAACTTATTGAAAAAATATTGAATTTATTATTAAATATTAGTTGCTTGTAAGAACCCTCGTGTCTAAATGTATAATACAGTCAGTAATAAAATATACTTGTTGTTGGAATCAAGTCAGATAATGTATGTGAAAGTAGTTTACCAACTCTACCTGAATTATTATTACTGTTACATTATTTGGTAACAGTATTTACCTTTTACAATAAACTTCCAGGTATTAATCAATAAATGAATAAAACCCAAAAGAGTACCTGACTTCTCAGTAATACAATGCATTTCCTTAAACACTCTCTTCTTTTATTTGCATAATGTCTAGTGTCCCATATTTCATTAGCTACTCAATCTCTTGTTTAGTTTTACTTTTTGCACTGGAACTTGTGAGATCCTCTTTTCTTCTTTCTTTACACTTTCTCTTTTGGTAATACTGCTCGTTACTATCACTCTATATATCATCTATGGACTGAGAACCCTTCAGTTATGCTCATTTCAAATGTATCCTCATATACATATTTAACTGCCCACTTGACATTTTGAAAAGACTATTTCACAAGCATCTCAAAATCTCTGAGACTCTGACCGAATTTCACTCTCAAACACCCCTTCTTGCTTTAAATTTCATTCTTCTTTCAAACTTCCCCAACTCAGTAGATGTGAAGAATACCCCCTCAGTTACTTAAGCCAGAAATCTGGGCAGCATCCATAATTTACTTTTATTAATCCTTTGCATTACCCAAGCCAATTCATAAACAGAGTTTTCAAGTCTATCTTTAAAATCTACCTCAGATCTCTGTTTCTGTCTTCCTTGCAAGCACTCTGGTACAATATACCCTCTCTTCTTCCTTGGAGGACAGCAATAGTGTCCAACTGGACTTCCTTATTTCATAGTCTATTTAGTTGCCAAGAGGAACAATTTAAAGTTAAATTATTTTAGTACCCCTTTATGTTCTTTCGTTGTAGTTAGGATGTAATTTAAACTCCATGATACATTTTATATGGTTATGATGATCTGACTGCAATTTATATTTTTTCTAAATTAATTAATTTATTTTAATTGGAGGCTAATTATTTTACAGTATTCTAGTGGCTTTTGCCATACATTCACATGAATCAGCCAGGTGTATACATGTGTCCCCGATCCAAACCCCCCTCTAACCTCTCCCCCATCCCACCCCTTAGGGTCATCCCAGTGCACCAGCCCTGAGCTTCCTGTCTCAAACCTGGCCCTGGCCCTGCATCAAACCTGGACTGGCGATCTATTTCACATATGTTAATATACATGTTTCAATGCTATTCTTTCAAATCATCCCACCCTTGACTTCTCCCACAGAGTCCAAAAGTTTGTACTTTACATGTGTCTCTTTTGCTGTCTTGCATATAGGGTCATTGTTACCATCTTTCTAAATTCCATATATATGCATTAATATGCTGTATTGGTGTTTTTCTTTCTGACTTCACTCTGTATAATAGGCTCCAGTTTTATACACCTCAGTAGAACTGATTCAAATGCGTTCTTTTAAATAGCTGAGTCTATTCCATTGTGTATATGTACCACAGCTTTCTTGCCCATTCGTCTGCCAATGGGCATCTAGGTTGCTTCCATGTCCTAGCTATTGTAAACAGTACTGTGATGAACATTGGGGTACACATGTCTCTTTCAATTCTGGTTTCCTCAGTGTGTATGTCCAGCAGTGGAATTTCTGGGTCATATGGCAGTTCTCTTTCTGGTTTTTTAAGGAATCTCTACACTGTTCTCCATCGTGGCTGTCCTAGTTTGCATTTCCACCAACAGTGTAAGAGAGTTACCTTTTCTCCACACCCTTTCCAGCATTTATTGTTTGTAGACTTTTTGATAGCAGCCATTCTGACTGGCGTGAAATGGTACCTCATTGTGGTTTTGATTTGCATTTCTCTGATAATGAGTGATAGTGAGCATCTTCTTATGTGTTTGTTAGCCATCTGTGTGTCTTCTTTGGAGAAAGGTCTGTTTAGTTCTTTGGCCCATTTTTTGATTGGGTTGTTTATTTTTCCAAAATTGAGCTGCCTGGGCTGCTTGAATATTTTTGAGATTAATTCTTTGTCAATTGCTTTTTAGCTATTATTTTCTCCCATTCTGAAGGCTGTCTTTTCACCTTGCTTACAGTATCCTTCGTTGTAAAAAAGCTTTTAAGTTTAATTGGGTCCCACTTGTTTATTTTTGCTTGTATTTCCATTAGTCTGGGAGGTGGTTCATAGAGGATCCTGCTGTGACTTATGTCAGAGAATGTTTTGCCTATGTTTTTCTCTAGGAGTTTTATAGTTTCTGGTCTTACATTTAGATCTTTAATCCACTTTGAGTTTATTTTTGTGTATGGTGTTAGAAAGTGTTTTGTTTCATTCTTTTACAAGTGGTTGACCAGTTTTCCCAGCACCACTTGTTAGAGAGATTGTCTTTTCTCCATTGTATATCGTTGCCTCCTTTGTCAAAGATAAGGTGTTCATAGGTGCGTGCGTTTATCTCTGGGCCTTCTATTTTGTTGCATTGACCTACATTTCTGTCTTTGTGCCAGTGCCATACTGTCTTGATGACTGTTGCTTTGTAGTAGAGTCTGAAGTCAGGCAGGTTGATTTCTCCAGTTCCATTCTTCTTTCTCAAGATTGCTTTGGCTATTTGAGGTTTTTTGTATTTCCATACAAATTGTGAAATTATTTGTTTTAGTTCTCTGAAAAATACCATTGGTAGCTTGATAGGGATTGCATTGAATCTATAGATTGCTTTGGGTTGTGTACTAATTTTCACTATATTGATTTTTCCAATCCACAAACATGGTATATTTCTCCATCTATTTGTGTCATCTTTGATTTCTTTCATCAGTGTTTTATAGTTTTCTATATATAGGTCTTCTGTTTCTTTATGTAGATTTATTCCTAAGTATTTTGTTCTTTTCATTGCAATGGTGAATGGAATTTTTTCTTTAATTCCTCTTTCTGTTTTCTCATTGTTAGTGTATAGGAATGCAAGGTATTTCTGTGTGTTAATTTTATATCCTGCAACTTTACTATATTTATTGATTAGCTCTAGTAATTTTCTAATGGAGTCTTTAGGGTTTTCTATATAGAGGATCATGTCAGCTGCAAACAGTAGGAGTTTTACTTCCTCTTTTCCAATCTGGATTCCTTTTGTTTCTTTTTCTTTTCTGATTGCTGTGACTAAAACTTCCAAAACTCTGTTTAATAGTAGTAGTGAGAGTGAGCACCCTTGTCTTGTTCCTGGCTTTAGGGGAAATGCTTTCAATATTTCACCATTGAGTATAATGTTTGCTGTGCATTTATTATATATGGCTTTTATTGTGTTGAGGTATGTTCCTTCTCTGCTTGCTTTCTGGAGGGTTTTTTTTTCATAAACGTTGAAGTTTTGTCAAAGGCTTTCTCTGCATCTGTTGAGATAATCATATAGTGTTTATCCTTCAATTCATTAATATATTATATCACATTGATTGATTTGTGAATATTGAAGAATCCTTGCATCCCTGCAATAAAGCCCACCTGGTCTTGTGTATGATATTTTTAATAAGTTGTTGGATTCTGTTTGCTAGAATTTTGTTGAGGATTTTTGCATCTATGTTCATCAGTGATATTGGCCTGTAGTTTTCTTTTTTTGTGGCATCTTTGTCTAGTTTTGGGATTAGGGTGATGGTGGCCTCATAGAATGAGTTTGGCAGTTTACCTTCCTCTGCAATTTTCTGGAAGAGTTTGAGTAGGATAGGTGTTAACTCTTCTCTAAATTTTTGGTAAAATTCAGCTGTGAAGCCATTTGGTCCTGGGCTTTGTTAGTTGGAAGATTTTTGATAAAACTTTTGATTTCCGTGCTTGTGTTGGGTCTGTTAAGATTTTCTATTTCCTCCTGGTTCAGTTTTGGAGGGTTATACTTTTCTAAGAATTCATCCATTTCTTCTAAGTTGTCCACTTTATTGGCATATAGTTGCTGATAGTAGTCTCTTATGATCCTTTGTATTTCTGTGTTGTCTGTTGTGATTTCTCCATTTTCATTTCTAATTCTGTTGATTTGATTCTTCTCCCTTTTTTTCTTGATGAGTCTGGCTAATGGTTTGTCTATTTTATTTATCTTCTCAAAGAACCAGCCTTTAGTTTTTTTTTTTTTTATTTTTGCTATAGTCTCCTTTCTTTCTCTTTCATTTATTTCTGCCCTAATTTTTATGATTTATTTCCTTCTACTAATCTGGGGTTCTTCATTTCTTCTTTTTCTATTGCTTTAGGAGTAAAGTTAGCTTATTTATTTGATTTTTCTCTTGTTTCTTGAGGGAAGCCTGCACTGCTATGAACCTTCTCCTTAGCACTGCTTTTACTGAATTCCACAGGTTTTGGGTTGTCATGTTTTCATTTTCATCCATTTATATGCATATTTTTATTTCTTTTCTGATTTTTTCTGTGATTTGTTGGTTATTCAAAAGTATGTTGTTTAGCCTCCATATGTTTGTATTTTTAATAGTTTTTTTCTCCTGTAGTTGACATATAATCTTACCATATTTTGATAAGAAAAGATGCTTGAAATGATTTCAGTTTTTTTGAATTTATCAAGGGTAGATTTATGGCCCAGGATGTGATCTATTCTAGAGAATGTTCCATGTGTACTTGAGAAAAAGGTGAAATTCATTGTTTTGGGGAGAAATGTCCTATAGATATCAATTAGGTCTAACTGGTCCATTGCATCATTTAAAGTTTGTGTTTCCTTGCTAATTTTCTGTTTAGTTAATCTATCCATTGTGTGAGTGGGGTATTAAAGTCTCCCACTATTATTGTATTACTGTTAATTTCGCCTTTCATACTTGTTAGCATTTGCCTTACATATTGTGGTGCCCCTATGTTGGGTGCATATATATTTATAATTGTTATATCTTCTTGGATTGCTCCTTTGATCATTATATAGTGTCCTTCTTTGTCTCTTTTCACGGCCTTTATTTCAAAGTCTGTTTCATCTGATATGAGTATTGCTACTCCGGCTTTGTTTTGGTCTACATTTGCGTGAAATATTTTTTTCCAGCCCTTTACTTTCAGTATGTATGTGTCTCTTGTTTTGAGGTGGGTCTCTTGTAGACAGCATAGATAGGGGTCTTGTTTTTGTATCCATTCAGCTAGTCTTTCTCTTTTGGTTGGGGCATTCAACCCATTTACATTTAAGGTAATTATTGATAAGTATGATCCTGTTGCCATTTACTTTGTTGTTTTGGGTTTGAGTTTATAAGCCTTTTCTGTGTTTGCTATCTAGAGATGATCCTTTAGCATTTGTTGAAGAACTGGTTTGGTGGTGCTGAATTATCTCAGCTTTTGCTTGTTTGTAAAGCTTTTGATTTCTCCTTCATATCTGAATGAGATAGTATATCCAGATATATTGCTGGATATAGTAATCTGGGTTGTAGGCTTTTCTCTTTAATCCTTTAAGTATGTTCTGCCATTGCCTTCTGTCCTGCAGAGTTTCTATTGAAAGATCCCCTGTTATCCTTATGGGGATCCCCATGTGTGTAATTAGTTGCTTTTCCCTTGTTGCTTTTAATATTTGCTCTTTGTGTTTGGTCTTCATTAACTTGATTAATATGTGTCTTGGGGTGTTTCACCTTGGGTTTATCCCATTTGGGACTCTCTGGGTTTCTTGGACTTGGGTGGCTATTTCCTTCCCCATTTTAGGGAAGTTTTCAACTATTATCTCCTCAAGTATTTTCTCATGCCCTTTCTTTCTGTCTTCTTCTTCTGGGAGTCTTATGATTTGAATATTGGGACATTTAACATTGTCCCAGATGTCTCTGAGGTTGTACTCATTTCTTTTCATTCTTTTTTTTTCCTCTCTGCTTCATTTATTTCCACCGTTCTATCTTCCACCTCACTTATCCTATCTTCTGCCTCAGTTATTCTATTGTTGGTTCCCTTCAGATTGCTTTTGATCTCAGTTATTGCATTATTCATTATTGATTGACTTTTTAAATTTCTTCTAGGTCCTTGTTAAACATTTCTTGCATCTTCTCAATCCTTGTCTCTAGTCTGTTTATCTGTAACTCCATTTTGTTTTCAAGATTTTGGATCGTCTTTACTAACACTATTCTGAATTCTTTTTCAGGGAGACTCCCTATCTCCTCTTCTTTTGTTTGGTTTGGTGAGCATTTATCATGTTCCTTTACTTGCTGAATATTTCTCTGCCTTTTCATTTTGTTTAGATTGCTGTGTTTGGGGTGGCCTTTCTGTATGCTAGAAGTTTGTGGTTCCTGTTTATTGTGGAGGTTCCTCCCTGTGGGTGGGGTTGGACCAGTGGCTTGTCAAGGTTTCCTGGTTAGGGAAGCTTGTATCAGTGTTTTGGTGGGTGGAGCTGGATCTCTTCTCTTTGGAGCACAATGAAGTGTCCAGTAGTGAATTTTGAGGTGTCTATGGGTTTGGGGTGACTTTGGGCAGCCTGATTTTAATGCTCAGGGCTACGTTCCTGTGTTCTTGGAGAATTAGTGTGGTATGTCTTACTCTGGAACTTGTTGGCTCTTGGGTGGAGTTTGGTTTCAGTGTAGGCATGAAGGCTTTTCGTTGAACTCTTGTCGATTAATGTTCCCTGGAGTCAGGAGTTTTCTGGTGTTCTCAAGTTTTGGATTTAAGCCTCCTGCCTCTGGCTTTCAGTCTTATTCTTACAGTAGCCTTGAGACTTCTTTATCCATATAACACAGATGATAAAACTTCTAGGTTAATGGTGAAAAGATTCTCCACAGTGAGGGACATTCGGAGAGGTTCACAGAGTTAGGTGGAGAAGAGAAGAGGGAGGAGGGAGCTAGAGGTGACCAGGAGGAGAAGAGGGGGAGTCAAAAGAGGAGAGAGCAATCTAGCCAGTAATCAGTTCCCTTACTGTTCTCCACAGCCTGGAACACCCAGAGAGATTCACAGAACTATGTAGAGAAGAGAAGGGGGATGGAGGAGATAGAGGTGATCTGGGGGAGAAAAGGGAGAGTCAAAAGGGGAGAGACCAATCAAGCCAGTAATCACACCCCTAAGTAAAAATGGGTTCTGAAGATTAGATTCTTAAAGGTACAAAATTAATAACAAATGCCAAAAGCAAAGATTAAAAATCTAGAGTAGAGGTTAGACTCTGAAAAATACAATATTAAAAATACAAAACAAAATCAATCACAAAAATTATAAAAATATATATATATGAAATTTGCTTTAAAATGGGGTCTTTTTTGCAAGTAATAGTAGTTTATAAAAATGAAAATTAAAGGAGTAATAAAGAACTTAAAAATAAAAAAATAAAAAAATGATAATAGTAAAATATATCTAGGAATTTCTCTGGAGATATTGAGGGCAGTGTGGGGTCAGTTCAGTTTCAGATAGTTCCTTGTTCCAGCTTATGCTTCTTCTTAAGGTCTGTAGGCCCCTTCCAATGCTTAGACAATGCTAACTACAGGGTTTTAATCTGTTGAACCTGTCACTTCCAGAGCGGTTCCCTCTTCTTTGTTTATTTTGGCTTCCTCTGTTTGCAGATCTCTTTAGTGTCTAATTTCTGCCCTGACACAAGTGGATGAAGGTGATCACTTATTTAGGCTCACTTGTCCAGTTGGGCTGTGGGGAGTGGGGAACACTGCAAACAAATATCACTGGTGTGTGTGGGGAGTGCTCACAGTATGTCTGGACCACACTGGCTTTGCACCCACTCATGATGTGTGTGCTTTCCCTGTCTACACTGCTCAGGCTCCAGGTTGCTCTGCAGGGGAACTGTCCAAGACAGGCCCTGGGTTTCATGGACTTCCTGGGTCTAAAATGCTCAGTTTCAGGTTCTTGGGTACTCCACAAAGGCACAGACTCGGTTGGGTGCATGTTTTGTGCCCTTCCCAGGTCCAAGCAGTTCAGGTGACCAGGGGCTTGGCGAGTGCAATGTTCCAGTTGTGCATCTTATTACCTGCCCAGTCCTAGCCGCTCAGTTTCCCGGTGCACAGTGAGAGCGCCTTCTCAAGTGTGCTGTGTGTCTCCTCTGGGGAGCTGATCTCTGGCTGCAACCCTCCTGGCAGATGTCAACTGTCCAGGATCCCAGGAAGACTTGGTTAGGAACTGAGAGCCTGCTCACAGTTTGGTGGAGGATGTTGTCTCTGGGGCCAAGATTGCCTCTTGCCTTCTGGCTCTGGCTGTCACCTGCCTGCCTCTATGCCTCCGGCTGGGGGATGGGCTGGTCCACAGCCGGCTAGCTCTCCTCTGGTATTCGCTCAATCCTTTGTTCTGTGAGCAGGTCAGGCTGTGCCTTAGGTCAGAGCTTTTCACAGGAAAGTTCTCTTTCTCTCTCTCTTTCCTCTCTCTCTCTCTCTTTTTTTTCCTCTCTCTGGCTATCCCACAGTTTGGATTGCTATCTCACGTTAGCTCCCTCAGATTGTCCTCAGGGCATTCAGGCCTGGTCCTCACCCTAATCATGCAACCCTTGCCTCCCTGTTCAGCCCCCGCTCACTTGTGGTGGACGCACGCATCTGGGCTGCTTCTTGGCTGCTTCTTGGCTGGAAGTTGTGGTTAGGCGCGTATTCTGTGGGGTTTTTCTTTTTTTATTCCTCCCAGTTATGTTGCCTTCTGAGATTCCAAAACTCCCCACAGACCTGCCGGTGAGAGGGTTTCCTGGTGTTTGGAAACTTCTCCTCCTTCTCGACTCCATCTTCAGGACAGGTCTCTGTCCCTAACTCTTTTGTTTCTCTTTTTGTCTTTTATATTTTGTCCTACTTCCTTTCAAAGAGAATGGGCTGCCTTTCTGGGTTCCTGGTGTTCTCCGCCAGTGTTCAGAAGTTGTTTTGTGGGAGTTGCTCAGCAGTTAAATGATCTTTCAATAAATTAGTGGGGGAGAAAGTGGTCTCCCCATTCTATTCCTCTGCCATCTTAGGACCTCCCCCTGCAATCTATTTTTTTACAAATTTATTTCGTATCTCTCTTCTTTTCCATACTCTGTTCTAGTTACTTTAGCATACACTCTGATCTTTGAACAAATAAACCTTTTTGTTTGCTTGTTTTAGGACCTTTATACATGGCATCTGGTCCCATCAACTTCATGGGAAATAGATGCGGAAACAGTGGAAATAGTGTCAGACTTTATTTTGGGGGGCTCCAAAATCACTGCAGATGGTGACTGCAGCCATGAAATTAAAAGACTCTTACTCCTTGGAAGAAAAGTTGTGACCAACCTAGATAGCATATTCAAAAGCAGAGACATTACTTTGCCAACAAATGTACATCTAGTCAGGGCTATGGTTTTTCCAATGGTCACGTAGGGATGTGAGAGTTGGACTGTGAAGAAAGCTGAGCGCCGAAGAACTGATGCTTTTGAACTGTGGTGTTGGAGAAGACTCTTGAGAGTCCCTTGGACTGTAAGGAGATCCAACCAGTCCATTCTGAAGGAGATCAGCCCTGGGATTTCTTTGGAGGGAATGGTGCTGAAGCTGAAACTCCAGTACTTTGGCCACCTCATGCTAAGAGTTGACTCTTTGGAAAAGACTCTGATGCTGGGAGGGATTGGGGGCAGGAGGAGAAGGGGCCGACAGAGGATGAGATGGCTGGATGGCGTCATTGACTCGATGGATGTGAGTCTGAGTGAACTCCAGGAGTTGATGGACAGGGAGGCCTGGTGTGCTGCGATTCATGGGATTGCAAAGAGTTGGACACGACTGAATGACTGAACTGAACTAAACTGAACTGATACATGGTTTTGTCTTTCTCTAACACTGCTTAACCTGGAGAAGGAAATGGCAACCCACTCCAGTACTCTTGCCTGGAGAGTCCTCATGGATAGAGGAGCCTGGTGGGCTACAGTCCATGGGATTGCAAAAAGTTGGGCACGAATGAGCAACTCACACACACACACACACACACAACACTGCTTAAATGGCTGAATGCTTCTCACACTGTAGCCCTCAGCTTATGTATCTCTCAAAGCATCTCTTAGCTCTTTCTCAGAATTAGTCCTCTCCTTGTTCTTCAGCACTATACACTGTATTTTCTCCATAAGATAAACTGTGATGTGGAATAATGTATTCATTTGTTTACTTACATAATACTTTCCCTCCCTAACAGTAGCCTAATTCCTTGAGGGCAGAAACATGTCTATTTTTGCTGTTACTTTCCTGCTGCATCATTTCTGTCTTCTCCCCAAACCTGAAAGATCTAGGACAGGAACCACGTCTGACTTTGACCACTTGGTACCTAGCACAGTCTGTGTTTCCTTGCTGGATTTTTTTTTTTTTTAAACTAAAAAGCAACTTTAGATTATATAGAAGGAAATCATTATCCAATCAACAACATTAGATGAAAAGTAGCAGATTCTAACCAGATCATCTTGCATAACTTGCATGTATGTTTCTATGTATCTAAGAATGGGCCATTATACTATCTTCAATCTTCCAAAACTGATAGTCTTAAAAATTGTGCTTAAAAATTCTTAAATATAAGAAATTTGCCATAAATAATTCTTACCACCACTTGATTTCATTAAACCATAGTGTGGGAAACATATACTAAACAATGAATGTCATTCGAACTAAAAATGTCATTCGACTTTGATGGCTACACTTACTTGTAATGCCTATGTTGAAAAATATCAACTATCATGCTTGGTATCTATGAGTTTTATTCTGAATTATGAAGCAGTTTTAGAGAACAGTCTCCCTTCATGAAAAGAAAAGGAAGATGGATATTTTATTTATCTTAAATTTTATTTATTATGGATGTGGAAGCGTCACAGATACAAGTATTGTGACTGCATGCATGTGTGCTCAGTTGCATCTGACTCTTTTCGACCTTATTGACTGTATGTAGCCCACCAGGTTCCTCTGCCCATGGAATTTTCCAGGCAAGAATCCTGGAGCGGGTTGCCATTTCCTCCTCCAGGGGATATTCTTGACCTAGGGATTGAGCCCACATCACCTGAATCTCCTGCATTAACAGGCAGATTCTTTACCCCTGCATCACCTGGGAAGCCCTCAAATACTGTGGATTGTTTTCCAGAACTTGACAACTTTAAGAGTGGAGTTTGTCAAGCTTATATTCAAGTAGTTCAGTGGAGCCACACTGTTGACCTAAAGTCTTATGAAAAATGTGACCCCTTATATTCTAAGGAGCATAGAGTTGGAATTTGCTGTCTAGCTTCAGCTATGCATTTTGCTTTATTCTAAAGAGAAAAAGCCTCAAAGCTTCCTTTGCCATAAATGTCCCCTGATTTCCTTATAATATCATTGTTTTAAATCTATGCTTTGTGAATACTATAAGTAAGATTATGTTATAAGATGACAATAACAATAGCCTTTGTAGCATTTCTGCTCACTGAACTCTGCTAAATGATGAACTATGGAGGGATCCTTGAAGAACTGGTGACATTTGCCTAGGTGACAGAAGAGGAAATAACAAAGCTTGGGGTGACATTGAGTATAATATATTTGTAGGTCAGTGCAAATACTGATCCACATTGCTCAGAGGGACTATGTGGAAAAGAAGAAGAAATAAGACAGACTGGGTAGTGAGACCAGTGAGAACCTTGAAAAGCAGGCAGAATTATTCAAACTTTATCCAGTGGGAGACAGGGAGTCACTGAATATCATTAAGCAAATAAAAGAATGTTCCCAAATCATCCAGACTTATGTTATTCATGGTAACAGATTTTGCTTTGAAAACGATCAGTTATGGACAAACACAACTGTGATGCAATGCTTACAAAAGATGTATCTATTTATACCTATATCTAAATCTATATCTGTGTCTATAGAGTGAGAAAGAGAGAGAGAAACCTTATGTATTAACACATAGTATATCTTCAATGCATGTTAGTTTCTAGCCCTCCTCTCTAAGGCTTAGCACCTTTGGGCTAGCTAATTTTGCTCCAGCAGCAGTCATTTTTTATAAAGTATGACAGTTATAATACAATACTTGTCATTTGTGTGTCTCACAAAAACTTTTAGTAAGAGAGCGTCCAAACATGGATACAATTATCAAATTTCTGGAGACGTATTGCTGAGAGATGTATTTTGTACAGATCGCACTTCATACCAACAGATGACTGGTAATTCTATACTCAACACATTTTAAGAAAAAATTTTAATAACTTACTAAATAAAACCATAATTTAAAGTTAGGTATACTTTAATTAAAGTTCAGGTATACTTGGAAATTACTAAGGCAAATTAAATTTTCAGTTGTAACTAACTGCCTACCAAGACTCTGTTCCAAGTCTAGTGTTCAGGATACTTACCCTGGAACAATACTGAAAGAAGAGTCTGAGGTCAAAATACCAAATTTCTTTAGGAACCTTATTCAATCAGATACTCTTTGAAACTCTCAAATCGGTTTTCAGCCTGCCTAGTGATGACAGTGCAGTCTTGCAGTATTGCTTCCTGGGCAGATACTGACCCAGTTGAGACCTATAGGTCCAGTGTGGACAAGTAAAGCATCTTTAAAAAGTAAAAGAATTGCCACAGGGGTGGTGGTGACTAAGCAAACATGGGCCATCTCAACCTAGGATCAATCAAACTGCTCCCCTGGATGTCTCTCAACTATTTAAAGATGTTTGCTTTCTGTCACAGTACATCTGAGGAATAAAATGGTCCCTTGTGCTCAGGAGAATTTGTTCTTTGCAGTCATTCACACACAGTTTGGAGAGCAGGGTTTGTCAAGGTAGGCATCCCTAGAGAAGATGTGATCAGAGAAATGTTTGAGTCCACTTGCCGGCTCTTTCTCCCTTAATGAGTATCAGCCACAAGTCTGGCTCTAATATTGCTAATACATGTGAGGCCCAACCTCTCTCTCCAAAATCTGAGAGTTGTTGGACTTCTGTTCATCTTCTTTCACATTGGTTTTCCCCTGCTGAAATCTATGGGATAACGTCTGCCTCTGGCCTGGAAATGTTTCTTTCTTAATTTGTCAACATTATGACCAACACGGCCAACGATTGCTATGTATAAATGGCTTAGTGGGGATAGCACTAAATAAAATTGTACCATAAATTATGCTATGGCTTTGGCTAATATGCAGTGGTATGTGTATATTCTCAAATTATCAATCTAACCCCCAAACACTAATTAGCTGCCTACTATATGCCATCAATGACTGTTAATCAATGTCTTCTGCTTAGGTCTTCTGGCTCTTCAAAGGTCATCAACAGTATAAAAGAACCAAAAAAAAATTGATTCCAAAATATAAAAAAGAAAATAATCCAGAAGAATTAAAAATATAAATGTTTAAACAACTACCAAAATTAATATTGTTATAGCCTTATTAATAGTTGAGGTTCCTGTCCATTAAAGTTTCATGACTATTGAAAAAATTATGTTATTTAGATTATTTCACATTGCAAGAATTCCTGGGTGTGCATTATGAGACTGAAGAATTTAGCACCATTCATAAGGTGTATGACTTATAACCAAATTAAAAAATAAAATTATACATATCTGTAAGATTTTATACTAAAAATAATCTTTTAAATGAGCTATAATGTGGCTCTTAAAATTTAACAAGTTTCAAATGATGTGGAGTGACACTTCTAAAAAACATCTAAGTCCTACAGTGGCCCTAAGGCAGCTCTGCTTGGTGTACATGGTATCAGGAAACACAGGGTGAGCAAAACTGTACCTATTTTCAGGGAAAAGTGAAAGTGAAAGTTGCTCAGTTGTGTCTGACTATTTGCAAACCCCTGGACTGTAGTCTATGGAATTCTCCCGGCCAGAATATGAACGTGGGTAGCCTTTCCCTTCTCTAGGAAATCTTCCCAACGCAGGGATCAAACCCAGGTCTCCTGCATTGCAAGTGGATTCTTTACCAGCTGAGCCACAAGAGAAGCTCAAGAATACTGGAATGGGAGGTCTATCCCTTCTTTTCAGGGAACTCACAGTCAAATGAGTCATAGGCACTGAAACAAACATCGAAAAGACAAGATGACATACAATAAGATACATAATTCAGCCAGACAAAAATGAGTGGTAAAACATGATTCTTAAAGAGGTACTGCTTACTCATTTTACTCATGCTGGACTCCAGAATTTCTGGGGTCTCTTTTGAGGCTATCTTTGTATATGGTTATCTAACATGGAGTTTCATGGAGATCAAAAGAAGTCCTTGAGAACTGTGGATCCCAACTTCAAATTGATGCAGTGCATATATTATTATACCTTAACATGAACATAAATGCAAATACCTGTAAAACTTGCATCATGTTCAGTACAGTTCAGTTCAGTCACTCACTCATGTCTGACTGTTTGCAACCCCATGGACTGCAGCATGCCAAGCCTCCCTGTCCATCACCAACTCCCAGAGTTTACTCAAACTCATGTCCATTGAGTTAGTGATGCCATCCAACCATCTCATCCTCTGTTGTCCGCTTCTCCTCTTGCTTTCAATCTTTCCTAGTATCAGGGTCTTTTCAAATGAGACAGTTCTTCACAACAGGTGGCCAAAGTATTGGAATTTCAGCTTCAGCATCAGTCCTACCAACGAATATTCAGGACTGCTTTCCTTTAGGATGGTCTTTAGGATTGGACCTCCTTGCAGTCCAAAAGACTCTCAAGAGTCTTCTCCAATACCACAGTTCAAAAGCATCAATTCTTTGGCACTCAGCTTTCTTCATAATACAACTCTCACATTCCATACATGACTACTGGAAAAACTATAGCCTTGACTAGATAGATCTTTGTTGGCAAAGTGATGTCTTTGGTTTTTAATATGCTGTCTAGATTGATCATAACTCTTCTTTGACAGAGAAAGTATCTTCCAATTTCATGGCTGCAATCACCATCTGCAGTAATTTTGGACCCCCCAAATAAAGTCTGTCATTGTTTCCACTGTTTCCCCATCTATTTACCATGAAGTGATGGGACCAGATGCCATGATCTCAGTTTTCTGAATGTTGAGCTTTAAGCCAACATTTTTACTCTCCTCTTTCACTTTCATCAAGAGGATCTTTAGTTCCTCTTCAATTTCTGCCATAAGGGTGGTGTCATCTGCATATTTGAGGTTATTGATATTTCTCCTGGCAATCTTGATTCCAGCTTGTGCTTCTTCCAGCCCAGCGTTTCTCATGATGTACTCTGCATATAAATTAAATAAGCAGGTGACAATATACAGCCTGGATGTACTCTTTTCCCTATGTGGAACCAGTCTGTTTTTCCATGTCCAGTTCTAACTGTTGCTTCCTGACCTGCAGACAGATTTCTCAAGAGGCAAGTCAGGTGAACTGATAGTCCCATCTTTTTCAGAAACTTCCACAGTTTGCTGTGATCCACAAAATCAAAAGGACTGATGCTGAGGCTGAAACTCAAACACTTTGACCACCTCATGAGAAGAGTTGACTCATTGTAAAAGACCCTAAAGCTGGGAGGGATTAAGCACAGGAGGAGAAGGGGATGACAGAGAATGAGATGGCTGGATGGCATCACCGACTCGATGCACATGACTTTGGGTGAACTCCAGGAGTTGGTGATGGACGGGGAGGCCTGGCGTGCTGTGATTCATGGGGTCGCAAAGAGTCGGACGTGACTGAGTGACTGAACTGAACTGAACTGAATACAGTCAAAGGCTTTGGCATAGTCAATAAAGCAGAAGCAGATGTTTTTCTGGAACTCTCTTGCTTTTTTGATGATCCATCAGATGTTGGCAATTTGACCTCTAATTCCTCTGCATTTTCTAAAACCAGCTGGAACATCTGGAAGTTCACGGTTCATGTACTGGTGAAGCCTGGCTTGGAGAATTTTGAACATTACTAGCTTGTGAGATGAGCACAAGTGTGTGGTAGTTTGAGCATTCTTTGACATTACCTTTCTTTGAGATTGGAATGAAAACTGACCTTTTCCAGCCCGTGGCCGCTGCTGAGTTTTCCAAATTTGCTGGCATATTGAGTGCAGCACTTTCACAGCATCATCCTTTAGGATTTGAAATAGCTCAACTCCAATTGCATCACCTCTCCTAGCTTTGTTCATACTGAGGCTTTCTGAGGCCCACTTGACTTCACATTCCAGGATGTCTGGCTCTAGGAGAGTGATCATACCATCATGCTTACCTGGGAGGTGAAGATCATTTCTGTATCGTTCTTCTGTGTATTCTTGCCACCTCTTCTTACTATCTTCTGCTTCTGTTAGGTCCAGACCACTTCTGTCCTTTATTGTGCACATCTTTGCATGAAATGTTCCCTTGGTATCTCTAATTTTCTTGAAGAGATCTCTAGTCTTTCCCATTGTATTGTTTTCCTCTATTTCTTCGCACTGATCACTGAGGCAAGCTTTTTAACTCTCCTTGCTGTTCATTGGAACTCTCCATTCAGATAGGTATATCTTTCCTTTTCTTCTTTTGCTTTTCACTTCTCTTCTTTTCACAGCTATTTGTAAGCCCTCCTCAGAGAGCCATTTTGCTTTTGAAATTTTTTCCCTTGGGGATGGTCTTGATCCCTGTCTTCTGTACAATGTCTCGAACCTCTGTCCATAGTTCTTCAGGCACTCTGTCTATCAGATCTAGGTCCTTAAATCTATTTCTCACTTCCACTGTATAATCATAAGGAATTTGATTTAGGTCAAAACAAATTAGTCAATTTGATTCCCTACTTTATTCAATTTAAGACTGAATTTCGCAATAAGGAGTCCATGATCTAAGCCACAGTCAGCTCCTGGTCTTGATTTTGCTGACAGTATAGCCCTTCTCCCTCTTTAGTGACAAAGAATATAATCAATCTGATTTCGATATTGACCATCTGGTGATGTCCATGTGTAGTCTTCTCTTGTGTTGTTGGAAGAGGATGTTTGCTATGACCAGTGCGTTCTCTTGGCAAAACCCTATTAGCCTTTGCCCTGCTTTATTTTGTACTCCAAGACCAAATTTGCCTGTTACTCTAGGTGTTTCTTGACTTTCTACTTTTGCATTCCAGTCCCCTGTAATGAAAAAGACTTCTTTTGGGGGTGTTAGTTCTAAAAGGTCTTGTAGGTCTTCATGGAACCGCTCAACCTCAGTTTCTGCAGTATTACTGGTCAGGGCATAGACTTGGATTACTGTGATATTGAATGGTTTGCCTTGGAAATGAACAGAGATCATTCTGTTGTTTTTGAGATTGCATCCAAGTACTGTATTTCGGACTCTTTTTTGACTGTGATGGCTACTCCATTTCTTCTAAGGGATTCTTGCCCACAGTAGTAGATATAAGGGTCAGCTGAGTTAAATTCACCCATTCCAGTCCTATTTAGCTCACTGATTCCTAAAATGTTGACGTTTACTCTTGCCATCTCCTGTTTGACCACTTCCAATTTGCCTTGATTCATGGACCGAACATTCCAGGTTCCTGTGCAATAGTGCTCTTTATAGTATCGGGCATTGTTTCTATCACCAGTCACATCCACAACTGGGTGCTGTTTTTGCTTTGGCTCTGTCTCTTCATTCTTTCTGGAGTTATTTCTCCATTGGTCTCCAGTAGCATACTGGGCACCTACCGGCCTGAGAAATTCATCTTTCAATGTCCTATCTTTTTGCCTTTTCATACTGTTCATTGGGTTCTCAACGCAAGAATACTGACGTGGTTTTCCACTCTCTTCTCCAGTGGACCACATTTTGTCAGAACTCTCCACCATGACCCATCCATCTTCGGTGGTTCTACATGGCCTGGCTCATAGTTTCATATTAGACAAGGCTGTGGTCTATGTGATCAGACTGGTTAGTTTTCTGTGATTGTGGTTTTCAGTCTGTCTGCTCTCTGTTTGAGAAGGATAAGAGGATTATGGAAGCTTCCTGATGGGAGGGACTGACTGATGGGGAAATTGTCTTGAGTACATTGTGTACTCAGATGTAATTGTTGCATTTGCCTACCTGAGGGGCTAAGTTTGACTAAGAGCTAATAGAGCTTAGGGGAGAGCCTTCCATCTCCATCCTCATGCATACTAAGGTCCTCTTTTCCCAAGTTTTATTCATTTTTCTGTGTTCCACATTCTTGTTCCACAGTGAATGAAAATGTCAGTTCTTTGTGTTAGGTCTCATTTCTATTTAAATATATTTCAAAGTATCTGTTATATTTCTCTAGGTTTGCTTAAATAATAATGAAGTAAAAACCATTTCTTATTGAATGTGCTTAGTTGCTCAGTCATGTCCAACTCTTTGTGACTCCATGAACTGTAGCCCGCCAGGCTCCTCTGTCCTTGGGGGTCCTCCAGGCAAGAATACTGAAGTGGATATTAATAATATTTTATTATTAATAATACTTTATTATTCATTCAACCTCAGAATGATGATGAGCTGCCCATGGAAGCAGGAGACCATATGACAATCGTGAACAGGGAAGACGAAGAGGAGACTGAATGGTGGTGGGCCCACTTAAACAACAAGGAAGGATACATTCCACACAATTTGCTGGGACTATACCCAAGAATTAAACCAAGACAAAGGGGCTTTGTTAACAATAAAACCATGTCCTCCTCCAGGGGATCTTCCCAACCCAGGTACTGAACCCAGGTCTCCTGCATTGCAGACATATTCTTTACCATCTGAGGCACCCGGGAAGCCCCAGTAGTCCAATAAGTGGTCCCACTTCTTGCACAGAACAGGATTGTTACTGTGTATCTTTCTGAGCTTGACACGGGGCACCTGTGCCCAGCGCAGTATGTCAGTTTCCTGCCAAGCTCTGCTCCACCAAGCTGAGCATCCTCTGCCAACAGTGACTGCTCCAAGTTACGTCTATTCCAGAACACCTTCTTCGTGACTTTCAAGCTACTCTGTCATTAAGGTGAGTCTTGAGAAATTTCTGCCACAAATGTCATATTATTTCTTCTTAGTGGTAACAGAGATTAATTCTTCATGAACTAAAAAGTCTGCAAAGTTTCAGGCCATGCTCCTTTGCCTTGGTTTAATTTTTGGGTATAGTCCCAGCAAATTGTGTGGAATGTATTCTTTGTTTCATTCAAGGGGACCCACTACCATTCAATCTCATCTTAATCTTCTCTGCACATGATTGTCATGCAGTCTCTTTCTTTCATGGGCAGCTTATCATCATTCTGAAATTGAATGAATAATAATAAAGTAAAAACCATTTCTTATTGAATCCTTAGCATATATTGTTGTTGTTGAAGTTGCTAAGTCGTGTCTGACTCTTTGTGATCCCATGGACTGTAACCTGCCAGGTTCCTCTGTTCATGGAATTTCCGAGGCAAGTAAGTTGCCATTTCTTCCTCTAAGGGATCTTCCCATGGCTCTGAGCTACAGATATACATTTCAACTAGTTCCGGTATCTTCTCAAGGTAGATGTTTTTATCTTTATTTTACAGGTGAAGAAAAATAGTCTCAGATTTTATGTAGTTGCTCATGGACTTGTAGAAATATCTCAGTCAAGATTCAGCTCCCTGATGGTTAACTCCCACCATCTTTTCACTACAGGATACTCCCTTCCAAATCTTTATCACATATTTCTTAGGGGATAGATTGACTTTTCAATATATTATATATGATGCCAGCTCTGTATGGGAACTTCCAATAATTATGATGTATGATAAGTTACTTTCCACTTAATGTCTCTGCCTGCTGCATTTTGGCCATGATAAGAGTTCTTTCTGTTCATGCATTTCTCTGTTGTGCTTATAATATGGGGAGAGTTAAATAGATCGCCTCTGGACAAGAATCATTATTTAGTTGCTGGAATCTCAGCTGGAGACAGATTTTTTCCCACTGTGTAGTGTCAGGCTACTTCTTGTTTAGTGTTATTGAATTATTTCTCATAACTGCAATCATAAGTCCTATTGTTCAGTAGAATCTTTTCCAATACTAGATATACTACTGAGATAAGCCCAGAATGTTATGGGCACAAAAGAAAGGGACACAGGTCCATGTGGTTCCTTTGTTGCAGGGTCTTTACTACTGTTTACAAATTATTCTAATTATTTGCTAATGTAATTGATCAAAGTTTGCTTTCAGTTGACAAGTCTTTCCCAGTTGATTTGCACTGCAATCTGTTTCCTTTAATGTACTTTGCAAAATACCTGCTTCTATTTACTTAGTATTAAGGGCTCCTTTTTAATTTGCATGTGCTGTCCTATGTCTGCTTTTCTTCTTTATGTGTAAAGAAGTCTTTCAGCAGTCTGTTTGCTATTTACTGCCGCAATTGAAAGGGTTATAATTTATTCTCTTTAATGGGAAGAAAAACTTGCTGATTGGGATCACAGTTGAATATGAATATTTTATAGGACAGAAATATGTTCAACATGTTTAGTGATTAAACATTCCTTAGAGGGTGGTCTGGTTTATCCATTTTGTGTTCAAAATCATAATTGTTATACAAAATTAGTTCAGTATTAAGAAAACAATTAGTGTACTACTTCCTACAACAGAATAGAAAAGAAAAAAAGCAATTTGGTAATTTCAATAAAATCAGAAAAAACATGGAAAAAATTTACACTCATATCTTACTTTTAAATATCTTTCTGAACTTACATATAGAATTTCATCAACATATGTTGTTTCTGTAACAATATTCATCTCAAATCAGTGGTGGACTTCATTCTCAATAGAATCCAGTTAAAATCAGGTGGAAAACAAAAATGCCTGTTATTATCATTGTTATCTAATTGTTCCAAAAGCACTAATCAAAGCCATAAGTTATGAAACTGAAATAAGAGGTATAATTATTAGAAAGGAAATGTAAAATTATCCTCATTTGCAGATGGTATAATTATATACTAAGAAAAAAGAAAAGAATGTGCTGAAAACTGTAAGAATTAATAAGAAACTGAAATAAATGTACTGATGCAAGAAGAATACACAGCCCCCTCATCCCATAAATGACCCACCAAGACAGACTTTTACTACTATTACTACTACTACTATTATTAAAAGTGACCTCTCAGGACTTTCTTTGAAGTGATGCCCCTGCTTTTGATGAATATGATGAAGATGAAGCATGTCCTAAGCTTCAAGGTACAGGCACAACCTTGAATTCTGAGGGCCCTTCATCAAGGTCTTCCCTATCATCCTAAAACTTGGCAATCTTAATATATGTTTTAAAGACAGACTTAATATATGTTTTAAAGATTCTGGTACCACACTGGTACAGAAGAGGGTTTGCTGCATCTGTGACATTATGTGTTTCCAATTAGGAGCCCAATTAGCAAAGTAAACAATATTTAGGGTCCAATATATGTCTATTCCCACTGACACTTCTGACAATAATAGGAGCAGTATGTACAGAGGAGAAACCAGAAGACATGGATCCAAACACACACATCTCAGGTGTGTTTGAATGGTTAGCAGAAAATAATGTCACATGTTGCAGAATTAGAAAAAAAAATCCACAACTGCATTACAGACAAAAACACTTACATATCTAAATCTCTAATTTCTCTAACTTGGGAGGATGCTAAAGTTAAGAAATGAATGAAGGTAGGAAGTTACAGGTGAAATTCAGAGACTGTAAGAGGAAAGCAAATTATTAAAAGATGACCTTCTGTATTAGTCAGCTCAGACTGCCAAAAGGAAATACAACAGAGTGGGCTGCTTAAACAACAGACATTTGTTTTCTTAAAGTGTGGAGGCTAAAAGTCCATGATCATGGTGCTAGCAAATTTGTTTTTTGGTGAAGGCTTTCTTTCTGGCTTGTGAATGGCTACTTTTTTGATATGTGCTCACATGGCCTTTCCTTTGTGCTTGTGTATAGAGAGAATAAGATCAATCTCTGGTATCTTTTCCTTTACTTATGAGGAAACCAATCCTATAGGGACCCTACCTGTATAACACCATTTAATCTTAATTATCTTTCTAAAGGCCCTATTTCCAAATAGAGTTGCATTGGAGATTAGGTCTTCAATTTAAGAATTTGCTGTAAGCAGACACAGTACAGTACATAATGGCTTCATGTGAGGAAGATAGTGCAGAGCAATAGCTCAGCTTCTGCCTTCGTTACAGCTCTTTGCTCTGTGGGTTTCTGAGGTAGCATGTGTAGAATGGAACACTGGATTAAGGAATCTATAATACCTTGAGGTCTAAATTTATCTTATCCTTATTTAAAAATACATTAATGACTGATAATATCTCACAGGTCTTATCTTAAAATTACCCCTCCCTGTGCACATATAGACACACATACGTACATACATGCACGTGCACACACACCACAACCCTTTAGACAATTAAAAATGTGCAGTTAAGTAATTTGGTTGGGGGAGGTGAATGTTCTTTATTAAATAACAAAGGGAACTGTAAATAATACCACAATGGGCTATTATAAAGATAATTTTAACCAATGCAGGATTACCAAGGCATTTTTACTTTTATTGGTGGTGCTGGCCCCTGGGAACTGAGTTCATCATGATATCTCCATCACAATGTGATCATGTCCGTAGAGGAATCCATTCCACCACACTATTCAAACTTCAGGGGTTTCTTTCCCATGTCTTCAATTTTGTCCAAGTTATCAGTTTCATGGGAACCAATGAATAGACTTTAAAGTCAAAAAATATTGTATAGTGGTACTGTGAGATCTGAGATGTGCAATCCATGAATGAAATGCATATAGCGATTAATTTACCTTGTACACTGAAATCAGTTATAGTTTTGTTCTCTTAAAGGGGAATAGGCTAATTTAGTGTTTGTTCACTTAGTGAAATTGAACTGTGATTCAGAAATGTTTAATGTATTTTTAATTTATTTAATGTATTTCATCTCATGTTTTCTTATTGTCACAGATTATAATAAATGCTGTGGCCTAAACCCATGTGGCCTACTAAATGCCACCAGGTTAAGCTGAGCATTGCCAACTGAGAGCTGTGCTGGCCTCTTCCCTCTACCATATGATGGGAGGTGTGATTTATTTAAATGTTGGAAAACAGCTGTAAGGAAATATTTTTCTGTGTAAATATGTAACACCAGTCACAGGTAGGGACATTCTTAGTAGCAGCTGTCAACTCTAGGTTAACCTTTTAATGAAAAAGAGAAACAGTATGATGCTAATCCTAACAAATAGTACATATTATTTTTCCACAAATCCTCACTACCACACATTCTTATTCTCCAGCTCTGACCTTTCTCGGGTGGGTTTTAGTTTTGAATCAGGAAGCATGAATCAGGCTGCAGAATGGTTAGAAGAGAGGGTAACCAGCTTTACATGGTAGAAGAAAGGAGGAGGAATCTGAGAAGCAATAATTAAGAATTTGACTATGAGTTTTGATTATAGGAATTTGACTATTAAGACTAAAGCACTTCTGTTTAATTTTATAGCATCTCAAGATAGAAAAAATTAAAATAAAACTCCAAAATGGAGTTCTTCCATTTTGAAACATTTACTAAATGGGGGTGGTTTTTATTGTTGTTATTGTTATTATCATTATTATTTTGTCATCAGAAACTTGATTTTTAATGGGTCTTATCTATGAGAAAGAGATATATTACTTAATGAATAAACTGTGTTTTCTTTGATTGACTTCAGCTGAGGATATGAAAATAGCACTACTGAAAAATCTTTTTATCACTTTTATTTTACTATTTCTTTATTGAAGTACAGTTGATTTACATTATAGTTTCAAGTTTGCAATATAATGATTATATGTTTTTATAGATTATGCTTTATTTAAATGGTTTCCCAGGTGACTCAATAATAAATAATCCACTTGCCAATGAAGGAGACACGGGTTCAATCCATGGGTTGGGAAGATCCCTCAGGGAGGAAATAGCAACCCACTCCAGCATTCTTGCTTGGAATATCTCGTGGATAGAGGGGCCTGGTGGGCTATAGTCCATGGGATTGCCAAGAATTGGGCATGGCTAGAGTGTATGACTGAGTATACACACACTCTATTTAAAGTTATTATAAAATGTTGACTATATTCCCTGTGCTGTACAGTATATCCTTGTACCTTTTTTATTCTATACATAGTAGTTGGCACTGTTAATTCATTACCCTTATCTTTCCCCTCCCCCCCACCCCCTCTGGTAATCATTAGTTTGTTCTTTATACATGTGAGCCTGTTTCTGATTTGTTATATATATAATTTTAATTTTTTTAGATTTCACAAGTAGGTGATAACATGCACTATTTCTTTCCCTGTTGGCTTATTTCATTAAGAATAATATCATCCAGGTCCATCCAAGTTATCGTAGCTACAAAATTTCACAATTTTTAAGACTGAATAGTATTCCATTGTATATATATATATCACATCTTCTTTATCCATTCATTTGCTGAGGGACACTTTGGTTGCTTCCATATCTTGGCTATTATGCATAATACTGGTATCAATATTGGGGTACATGTATCATTTTGAATTAGTGTTTTCATTTTCTTCAGATATATACCAGGAGTGGAATTTCTAGGTCATGACAGTTCTATTTTCAGCTTTTTGAGAAACCTCCGTATTGCTTTCCTTAGTGGCTGTACCAATTTATTTTCTTAGCAACAGTGTACTAGGGTTCCCTTTTCTCCACATCATCACCAGCATTTGTTATCTGTAGACTTTTAGATAATAGCTGTTCTGACAGGTGTGTGGTGATATCTTGTTGTGATTTTGATTTGCATTTCTCTGATGATTATCAATGTTGAGCTTGAGCATCTTTTTGAATATCTATATGCCATCTGTATATTTTCTTTGAAAAAATGTCTATTCAGATCTTTTGCCCATTTTTTAATTGAATTGTTTGGTTTTTTGATGTTGAGTTACCTGAGTGGTTTATGTATTTTTGGTATTAACTCCTTGTCACTAATATTTGCAAATTTTTTCCCCCATTCAGTAGATTGTCTTTTCATTTTGTCAGTGGTTTCCTTTTCTGTGTAAAAGCTCTTGAGTTTAATAAGGCCCCATTTCCTTTTCCTCAAGAGGCAGATCAAAAGAAATATTGCTATAATTTATGTCAAATTGTGTTCTGTCTATATATTTTTTAGGAATTTTGTGGTTTCCAGGTTTGTATTTAGATCTTTAATCCATTTTGAGTTTATTTTTGTATAAGATATAAGAAAAGCTCATTCTTTTATGTGTAGCTGTTCAGTTTCCCCAGCACCACTTATTGAAGAGACTATCTTTTCTCCATTGTATATTCCTGCCTCCTTTGTCATATATTAATTGATCATAGATGCATAGGTTTATTTTTGGGCTCACTGTTCTGTTCCATTGATCTATATGTCTGCTTTTGTGTATACTGTTTGGGTGAGCTTTGTAATACAGTATGAAGTCAGGGAGCATGACACCTCTAGCTTTGTTCTTATTTTCTCAAGATTGCTTTGGCTATTTGGGGTATACATTTTAGAACCATTTGTTCTAGTTCTGTGAAAAATATCATGCATGTTTTGATAGGGATTACATTAAACCTGTATATTGCTTTGGGTAGTATTGAAAATTTAGCAGGACTAATTCTTCCAATCAGTGAATTTATGAGTGAAAGTGTGCAGAGTGAAGTAAGCCAGAAAGAAAAACACCAATACAGTATACTAATGCATATATATGGAATTTAGAAAGATGGTAATGATAACCCTCTATGCGAGACAGCAAAAGAGACACAGCTGTATGGAGCGGTCTTTTGGACTCTGTGGGAGAAGGCAAGGGTGGGATGATTTGAGAGAATAGCATTGAAAAATGTATATTATCATATGTGAAACAGATCGCCAGTCCAGGTTCGATGCATGAGACAAGGTGCTCAGGGCTGGTGCACCTGGGATGACATAGAGGGATGGGAAGGGGAAGGAGGTGGGAGGGGGGTTCAGGATGGGGAACACATGTACACCCACGGCTGGTTCATGTCAATGTATGGCAAAAACCACTACACCATTGTAAAGTAATTAGCCTCCAATTAAAATAAATAAATAAAAATAACTTTGGGGGAAAAAAAAAGAAAGTGTTAGTCGCTCAGCTGTGTTTGACTCTGTGACCCCATGGACTATAGCCCACATGGACTGCAGCTCACCAGGCTTTTCTGTCCATGGAATTCTCTAAACAAGAATACTGGAGTGGGTTCTTATACCCTTCTCCAAGGGATTGTCCTGACCCAGGGATTGAACCCAGTCTCCTGCATTGTAGGCAGATTCTTTACCATTTGAGCTACCTGGGAAGCCAGAACATAGGATATTTCCCCATTTATTTATATCATCTTTATTTTCCTTCTTAGAGTTTTCAGAATTCAGCTTTTTAAGTCTTTCACCTCCAAAGTTAAATTTATCCCTAGTTACTTTTTTATTTTAATGCAATTATAAGTGGAATTGTTCAATTGAAATAAGAATAAAGGAAAATGTATAATTCAGAAATCTCATTTTCAATCCCTGTAGGCAGATACCTGACAAAAGAATGATCTTAATATTAGAAAATATGTGATATTCACATGAGGAAAACTATAACACTCTACCTAAGTGCTTTTTAGTAAAAGATGCTTATATTAAGAAGAATAATTATTTTAAAGTATCAATCATTCACCCATCAATTATAGTTTCAATAAAAATTCCAGTGATATTTTCCCAAGTAACAAAGTATTCTAAATGTATTTTGAAAGAATACAAAGTTATTATAATGGAGAACTTTCTGTAAATCAAAGTAAGAGGGAAGGATTATTATTATAAAATATAAAAGTGTATCATAGAACTATTTTTAAAAGTCCATTGGTAGCAGAGCAACCAATGAAATATATTAAAGAACCCCCCAAAATAACCTATAAAATAATTTAGTATGTGAGAGAGGATTTTTAATAAATCACTATAAAGTGAAAAAGCATGCAATAAACTGATTTTATAAAGTTAATTAACTATATTAGAACAACAGTATCAAGTTGTTATATTATACCATATACTAAAATAAATACCTACTAGATTAGGGAGTTAAATATTTAGTATTTCTTTCATTCAGCATATATTTATGGAGTACTTGGTACTTATGTCATAGGTTGTATTCTGGGCACTTGGCTAAAGGATCAAACAAAGTAGAAAAAACTTGTCTCTTAAGGTCAGTGGAGGAGAAAGAAAGTAAACAAGCAAATATATCTAAAGTATAATACCATATAGTTGTAAGTATAAAGAAGCAAAATAAAGTGGAAGAAGACAAAAATTAGTGGAGATTCCATGTCAGATATAGGGGTAGGGAGTAGTGACACTTTCTAAGGGAAGAGGATGTTGAAACAGAGATCTGAATTCAGTAAAGGAGCAATCCATCAAGATGTCTGACAGAAGGCCATTCTTGGTAGAGAGAATAGCTAGAGCTAAGAGGTAGAATTAGGAATATGCAGGTGATGATATAGGAGCAATAAGACCACCATGGCTGTCACAAAGAGAAAGAGAGAGAGTGAGTTGAAAATGAAAACTTGTCGGGGGTCAGATCATGTAGAATTTTGTATGTCATACTGCAGGGTTTGGGTGTTATTCTAAGTATGATAAAAAGCCATTGAATAAAGAGAGTAAGCAGCTCTTTTGAAAATAATTACTGCAGTTTTTGTATGGATGATAAACCATGGCAGGGGATGGAATAGGTTGGAAGGAGGCGGTAGTAGCTGAAAAGGAGGAAAATCAGTTGGGAGGCTATGCATAACTCTTGAAGACAAATGCTGGTGGCTTAGATAATGCTGAGAGTGGTGAATTATGCTAAATGGTCAGATTATGAATGTTGAAAGGCCCAGATGGATTTACTGGTGGAATGGATGTATACTTTGAGAGAGAAGTATTCAAGGGCAATGGTAAGGTTTTGGTACTGAGCAAATGGTGGTGCTAATTGCAAGAGAGGAAGAGTACATCAGAAGATAGTTGGAGATGACTAAGAGGTATCAGTAGCTCTTTTTTGGTTATCTTAACTTTGTGATGGCTACTAGACATGTAAGAAAGACATTCTAGTTGTTGTATATAAATTCTGAGAACAGGGAATAACTCATCTGTTTATAGACTACATTTACAATAGACAGTAATATCAAGGAAGTGAGTATAAATATAAAGGAAACTGAAAGATGGAGCCCTCAGGTGATCCACAGTTTTTGCAGAATAAGAAAGTGGATCTAGCAAAAGATTGAGAAGCAGTAAAGAGTAAGGTACAAAGAGAATCAGTTCAGTTCAGTTCAGTTGCTCAGTTGTGTCTGACTCTTTGAGACCCCATGAATTGCAGCATGCCAGGCCTCCCTGTCCATCACCAACTCCCGGAGTTCACTCAACTCATGTCCATCGAGTTGGTGATGCCATCCAGCCCTCTCATCTTCGGTCTTCCCCTTCTCCTCCTGCCCCCAATTCCTCCGAGCATCAGAGTCTTTTCCAATGAGTCAACTCTTCTCATGAGGTGGCCAAAGTACTGGAGTTTCAGCTTTAGCATCAGTCCTTCCAAAGAAATCCCAGGGTTGATCTCCTTCAGAATGGACTGATTGGATCTTCTTGCAGTCCAAGGGACTCTCAAGAGTCTTCTCCAACACCACAGTTCAAAAGCATCAATTCTTTGGTGCTCAGCTTTCTTCACAGTCCAACTCTCACATCCATACATGACCACTGGAGAAACCCTAACCCTGACTAGACGGACCTTAGTCGGCAAAGTAATGTCTTTGCTTTTGAATATGCTATCTAGGTTGGTCATAACTTTTCTTCCAAGGAGTAAATGTCTTTTAATTTCATGGCTGCAGTCACCATCTGCTGTGATTTTGGAACCCCAAAAAATAAAGTCTGACACTGTTTCCACTGTTTCCCCATCTATTTCCCATGAAGTGATGGGACCAGATGCCATGATCTTTGTTTTCTGAATGTTGAGCTTTAAGCCAACTTTTTCACTTTCCTCTTTCACTTCCATCAAGAGGCTTTTTAGTTCCTCTTCACTTTCTGCCATAAGGGTGCTGTCATCTGCATATCTGAGGTTATTGATATTTCTCCCGGCAATCTCGATTCCAGCTTGTGCTTCTTCCAGCCCAGCGTTTCTCATGATATACTCTGCATAGAAGTTAAATAAGCAGGGTGACAATATACAGCCTTGATGTACTCCTTTTCCTATTTGGAAACAGTCTGTTTTTCCATGTCCAGTTCTAACTGTTGCTTCCTGACCTGCATATAGGTTTCTCAAGAGACAGGTCAGGTGGTCTGGTTTTCCCATCTCTTTCAGAATTTTCCACAGTTTATTGTGATCCACACAGTCAAAGGCTTTGGCATAGTCAATAAAACAGAAATAGATGTCTTTCTGGAACTCTCTTTCTTTTTTGATGATCCAACAGATGTTGGCAATTTGATCTCTGGTTCCTCTGCCTTTCCTAAAACCAGCTTGAACATCTGGAAGTTCACGGTTCACATATTGCTGAAGCCTGGCTTGGAGAATTTTGAGCATTACTTTGCTAGTATGTGAGAGGAGGGAAATTGTGTGGTAGTTTGAGCATTCATTGGCATTGCCTTTCTTTGGGATTGGAATGAAAACTGACCATTTCCAGTCCTGTGGCCTCTGCTGATTTTTCCAAATTTGCTGGCATATTGAGTGCAGCACTTTCATAGCATCATCTTTCAGGATTTGAAATAGCTCAACTGGAATTCCATCACCTCCACTAGCTTTGTTCCTAGTGATGCTTTCTCAGGCTCACTTGACTTCACATTCCAGGATGTCTGGTTCTAGGTGAGTGATCACACCATCATGATTATCTTGGTCTTGAAGATCTTTTTTGTACAGTTCTTCAGTGTATTCTTGCCACCTCTTTCTAATATCTTCTGCTTCTGTTAGGTCCATACCATTTCTGTCCTTTATCGAGCCCATCTTTGCATGAAATGTTCCCTTGGTATCTCTAATTTTCTTGAAGAGATCTCTAGTCTTTCCCATTCTGTTGTTTTCCTATATTTCTTTGCATTGATCACTAAGGAAGGCTTTCTTATCTCTCCTTGCTATTCTTTGGAACTCTGCATTCAGATGCTAATATCTTTCCTTTTCTCCTTTGCTTTTCACTTCTCTTATTTTCACAACTATTTGTAAGGCCTCCCCAGACAGCCAAAGAGAATCAGGGGACTATAACGACCTAGAATTTAAGTAAAGAAAATATTTTTCAAAAACAGAGATTTATTGATTCTCAAGTAAATGAATATAGAGAATTATACTTAATAATCTAAAAGTGATGGGTGGCTTTGGCAAGAGTAGATTTAATGCAGTATTAATGAATATTTTATTGTATAGTTTCAAGAGAGAATGGGAGATGAAACTGTGGAAATGAGTACAGACAACTGTTTTGAGTAGATTTCCAATAAAAAGGTGAAACACATGGGTGGTGGAGAGATTTTTATTTTACTTTATTTTCAAGAAAGTAATTATTATAGCATGTTTTCTGCACTGATGTGTATGATCCAGTAGAGAAGGAAAAATTAATAATACAAAAGAGAAAAGGGATAATTACAGATGCAAAGTCTGAACATGTTGAGGGTGGACGGGATGTTAGGCAAAAGTAGCACTATCTTAAATTCATGAGGGAGAGTTATGGTTATATGCTAAAATTAAAATAAGATTAAAATAGAATAAAACAATGAAAATACTATAATTTGATGTAGGTGGCTCAGCAGTAAAGAATCCATGTACCAATGCAGGATATGTGGGTTCAATCCCTGGCTCAGTAAGATCCCCTGGAGAAGAAAATGGCAACCCACTTTAGTATTCTTGCCTGGAAAACTCCATGGACAGAGAAGCCTGGCGGGCTGTAGTCCCTGGGGTTTCAGAGTTAGACACAACTGAGAACTGAGCATAGCAACTAAAGTGAAAGTGAAAGTGAAGTCGCTCGGTCGTGTCTGACTCTTTGCAACCCCATGGACTGTAACCCACCAGGTTCCTCTATCCCTGGGATTCTCCAGGCAAGAGTACTGGAGTGGGTTGCCATTTCCTTCTCCAGGGAATCTTCCTGACCCAGGGATCAAACCCACGTCTCCCACCTTGTAGGCAGATGCTTTACCCTCTGAGCCACCAGGGAAATGCCATAGCAACTAAACAACAACAAAAAAGGAAAGGATAATAATTTTTTTCAGTAATATATACATTAATGAGAGAAAAATACACACCTGCTAAATGTCTGATGGACAACCAGAAAGATAAATTATGGGAAATCCATGATAATAATATTATTTTAAATAATACATACAAATATGTTAATTTGACAGTAATACAGCATTCATAAATATACATAACCAAGATTAAGGGATAAAAAGGAAGTTTCAGAACACTATATTCATAGTACTATCTTAATTAAAAGAAGAAAGGAATGCATATGACTTTTTTGTATCTATTCACTGAAAATATTTGAAAAAAAAGCATTAACTTAAAAATGGCCCATGAGAAAGTGTGAGAGAATGTCTGTATTTCACTTTGGATCCTTCAGTGCTATTTGAAATTTTTTATAGAAACATCTGTTGAATTTAAAATGAAAATACATCAAACAAATAAAAAAGGAATATACTGATAGATGCTACCCATAAAAATAAAATTAAACTTCAAAAAAAAAAAAAGTAGAAGGGAAAAAGAACCAGAAACTATCATATACCACACACACACGCAAACAGACAGCCCTAATAGTTAAAATGAACAAATTCTGATAGTAGTAGTAATTCATTCATTCAACATTAAAAAATATATGTATTTATTATGTGGTTACTAAATACCAAACATTTTTAGATAGTGTGTATGCAAATGTGACTGTGGAACCCTGTCCTCAAGGAGCTTCCAATCCATGGAAGAGACAGAGAATTAAACATGAAATTATAACTCAAAGTGATAATGCCTATGACAGGGAAAGGATGGATTCCATAAAGAACACACGTATGATGAGTTTCTAATAGTAACAACATCTAAGCAGAAGCCCACCAGGCAGTCAACAGTTATCCAGAGAAGGAGGAACATTTCAGGTAGCAACAACAGCATGTGCAAAGGCCTAGAACAAATAAAAGCAGTACACGCTGAGGGAACTGCAAATTAGTTTCGTTAATGTGTTCCCATTACTCACCACAGTGCCTAACATCCAATACTTGCCCAGTAAATAGTAAACTGCAAACAGTTTTGTCCATTTCCAGTGGCAGCAAAGTTGAACACTTGAGATGAGACTTTTGCAAAATAAATAAATAGCTTAAAAATTGTACATGTTCTAATCTAGTAAGTTGGGTTACTCTCCTGAACAGTTTTAGTTTCAGAAAAAAAAAATAAAAGTCCCAGATCTGTATACAAAAATACCAGTTTCCATTTGACTTATTGACTTTCAATAAGTTAAAAGTAGAGGTAGCATGTCATAAGTGAAAAATATTCCAGTAGATTATCTGTTTTGTATCATCATAAAACATACTTGAGGAAAGTTTAAAGTTCTCAGGAAAGACCTTGCTGATATAAAAATGTAAAGTACAAAAATAACAAACTTTTTTTTTTAAGGATGTGCTATGAACTGGAGGAAATGCAGTAAGATGTTGACCATTGATATTAGATGGGAGAACTACAAACAACACTTTTTCTTCCTTCTACCTCTCTATAATTTATACATTTACTATACTTAAGAAAACTACTAAAAAATTAATTGTTTTTAAAATATTTACCAATTACCTTAAGTTTAAAATATCTATAGACTTCTGTGATGCCATTTAGAAATAATACCCTAAAGCCTGGTAGTGACTTTGAGAGCTATGTTCTCTCCATATTAGTTTTATCTGCTTCCCAAAAGTAATTCAAAGGTAATTCCTAAAAATTAAAATTGGATTGGCCAAAACTGTTTATTCACAGGAAGGAGAAAAAAGAGGGAGAACTATGTAGAAAGGGTTTGGCTTTGTAGTCAGCCTTGCTAGAGAGGAGAAACTTGAAACCAAGGAGTTCCTGGCAACATGTAGAATGAGAAAAGACAGCCAATAGTGGCTTCTGTGATAATGACAGTACAGTAAAAGGAGGGATGATTTACTATCTAGGTTTTAAACAATTTATTGTAGATTCAGGTCTTCCAGTAAACCAGTTTTTTAGTAATAAATGTGTCAATGAGGTAAAAGTTTTTCTTGATATGAGATTGAATATTTGACTGCTTTTATTTTATTCTTTTTTAGTCCATTATAGAATTTTAATAACAGGACACATTCCAGACAAGGGAATTGTACAGTAACTATTGTAGACTTCTCTTTGTATAATAAAAAATAATCTTTTCCTTGGTGCTAAGAGTTCTTTGTGTGTGTATATATATATATATATATACATATATACATACATATATGTATATATGTGTGTGTGTGAAAGAAATTTGCCTTTTGTTTGTCAAATATGTTAAATATTTCGCTCTCATTTGATAATTTATCTTTTGACTTTGTTTTTAAATTTTTGCCAGAAATTTTTAACATATAATTTCCTTAAGCTATAGTCATGTGTGTACAAAATAAAATATAGCAGCATTTAGTAGCATCTTCCTTCATTATTGAACCTCAATTTCACTTCTGTTTTCAGCACTCTTTCAACCCCACCTCCTGTTCCACCTGATAACAGCTAATTTTAATTCACTTCAGTGTAACTCCAATCATTTCAAGTTTAAACTATGGCAACTCAGGATTCCCTCCATTCCTTTTCCCTCTGTATCTCCCTAGAGTCATGTAAGTTCCAGAGGCCTTTTAGAGGCTTATGGCATTGGGGGAGTGTGATTGTCCTTCAGCTGCATTTTGTCCTGTTTGGTGCTGCTGAGATGACTATAACACCCACTGATGTGGGCCTCACTGAAATGGTTGAGGTCCCTAACTGTACAATAGTCCATGCTGCCATCTGCTGGTGTTTCCTCTTGTTACTAGGTAACAAGACCTCCTTAGATGTTCAAGATGGCTCCTGAAATTTATATCATAGTTGTGTATTTTCCAGCTGAAGAATTGATGCTTTTGAACTGTGGTGTTGGAGAAGATTCCTGAGAGTCCCTTGGACTGCAAGGAGATCCAACCAGTCCATTCTGAAGGAGATCAGCCCTGGGATTTCTTTGGAGAGAATGAGGCTGAAGCTGAAACTCCAGTACTTTGGCCACCTCATGCGAAGAGTTGACTCATTGGAAAAGACTTTGATGCTGGGAGGAATTGGGGGCAGGAGGAGAAGGGGCCGACAGAGGATGAGATGGCTGGATAGCATCACCGACTCGATGGACGTGAGTCTGAGTGAACTCCGGGAGTTGGTGATGGACAGGGAAGCCTGGCGTGCTGCGATTCATGGGGTCGCAAAGAGTCGGACACGACTGAGTGAATGAACTGAACTGAACTGATACTTTTCCGGGTAATTTCATCTTCTCACTTATTATTCTTGAAGGCTACAGAAGGTTGGTGGGATTGCTTTGGCTTCTTCATTCAGACATTCCAGTTGCTCTCATTCCTTTATGAGGATGCAAATGGAGACCCTGTGAAGAGGCCTTTTCCTTAGTGTTCCAGGAAGGAACAGGGGAAGGTACGCAGGAAGCAGTGTACCAGTCTTCTTTGCTCTTAGATCCAAACCTTCTTCTACCCTTGAGAGAATTTTAATTTCCTTTTAGACAGACAAAAACTTTCTCAGCATTGTTCTGCCATATTTTTCTGCCTTGAAACTGGGCCACAGAAATGCTGAGAAACTGACAGAATTCTCTTTGCCTATGATGAGATTATCTTCCCTCTTTGTGTTAGTGAAGACCTTGTGCTCAGTGCTGGTGTGTAGATCAACACTGCAGTGAAGGCAAAGGTAGCACAGGAAATAATCCCCCTGCTCAAAGTTAAAGGTGTCATCCTGTGTTCATTTTTATGCAGTGAAATATATCCATCCCTCTGCTTTTGCTTCTGGGCTTATGTCACAGTAATTCTAATGTCTTTTTTATATTACAATTTTGCAAAATTTCATCCACATATACTTCTAGGACTTTTATAGAACAACATTTTAAACATGTAAATCTTGGACTTATCTTGCATCTATTTTAGTATACACAAGATATGAATTCAGTTTACTAATTTCTCAAAATGATACTATAGCAACTTAGTGATTTGGAGTTCTTGGGGGGATATTTTGCCTGAAGTATTCAACTTGCCAGGAATATTCACTGATTTCATGATGGGACCTGTGAACCAGTCTTTAGAGTTAAGAGTAGTGATTGTCAACTTTGACTGCCTATCAGAGCATTTGGAGAGAGTTAAAAATACTGATAACTGGATCCCAGCTTCTCATGTAATTGTTTTGGAGTACAGTCTGTACATCATGATTTTAAAAATCTTTCTGGATGATTATAATGCAGTCAAAATTGAGTACTATTAAATTATAAACCTTTCTTTAGGGCAAAAAAGAGCATGAGTGAAAGCCATGTGATGCTTTTTCATAGAGCAGTATGGAGCATGTATCCCAGTCACCTTGGATATGTGGGCTTGTTGAAACCCAGATTTCTGTGCCCCTCTCTCAGAGTTTCTGAGTCAGAAGCTGCAGAGTGATGCCAAAGAATTTGCATTTCTAACAAGTTCTTGATTCCTACTAATGTTACTGGTCCAGGGACCACACTTGGAGAGGAAATGTAATAGAGTATTAAAAGAACTTCTGGAGGAAAATAACTCTAGACCTCTTATTTGGTCAGAAGGTAGCATCCACATTTATATTGATAGTTTTCATTCTCTCATTTGAATTTCAAAAAGATTATAAATGAAATTTATGCAGAATTTATTATTTAGCTACACTCATTCTTAAGATGTGATTTAAGGTACAATGAAATAAGACATAAATGGAAAGAAGGGGAGAAAATTAGAACATGAGTAAAATGGTATCTGGAAAGACAAAATTAAAAGAGTAGTGTACATATGTACATTTGCTTATGTTGGACCATAAATTTGGTAAACTTTCAACAGTGAACATTAAACAAGGAAACAAAATCATAGCAAAATTTATAGTGCTCCTGAGATGAAAACAAGCCAGTACTTCAGATAAAAAACACATCACTGTCCTGACATCAGAGGAAACTTTCCTCTACATTTGCTTTCAAGATAAGTCTATACAACATTGTGAATAACATCTTTTCTCTTCATGTTTGTTACAATGAATGTAGATATTCTGTTGATCAAAGCTTAATTATAACATTAAAATACTAGGTAATTTGATCACTAGGTTATTTAGAGTTTCTATTTTTCTTAAATGAGTTTCAGAGTACTTTTATTTAAATAATTCCTCAGTCCTCAATATAAATTATTGATTCCCATCAAAATATAGTAGAAGCAGTTATACTGAGGACACATGAGAGTGTTCAGATTTAACATTCTCAGTTTGTTGGTCTTGAGCACAGATGAACTTTCCTTCATTCTGGATCTTGGTTCTCAGCTTAGAGAGTGAGAGATCATAGAACTTTTTGAGAATCTGGTGATAACAAAGCACCTGCTTTCTAGAAAATAATATACAGATCATAATTATTCATAAATTCTGAATTTATGGACTTGGTCCCTTGCTAAAATGTACTTGTAACCCTAAAGTCAATACTCCAGTTGTGGTTAGAACCAGTCAGTGTTTCATCTCTCAGACTATAAACAAGTGTTATTTTTAACAGCACATTTAGTGCCATGTTTTTCACATTTTTTGTGCTTTTTCTTTTTATTTCACTGGTTAAAATAACCCCTAAGCACAGGAAGGCCATGATGTGCCTCGTGAAAAAAATGTGTGTTGGATACTCTTTATTAGCTTCATTCAAGGATGAGTTAGAGTGTGGTTAGCCATTAGTTCAATATTAATGAATTAACAATAAATATTAAATGAAAGCAAAAAAAATAAAAAGAAAGTGAAAGTTTCTCAGTAATGTCTGACTCTTTGTGACCCCAAGGACTGCAGCCTGCCAGTCTCCTCTGTTCATGGGATTCTCCAGGCAAGAATACAGGAGTGGGTTTCCATGCCCTTCTCCAGGGGAATCTTCCCAATCCAGGGACTGAACCCAGGTCTCCCACACTGCAGGCAGATTCTTACCATCTGAATCACCAGAGAAGCCCAATATTAAATGTTCAGTCAGTTCAGTTCAGTCGCTCAATCGTGTCCTACTCTTTGCGACCCCATGAATTGCACCACGCCAGGCCCCCCTGTCCATCACCAACTCCTGGAGTTTATTAAAACTCATGCCCATTGGGTCAGTGATGCCATCCAACCACTGCATCCTCTGTCTTCCCCTTCTCCTCCCACCTTCAATCTTTCCCAGCATCAGGGTCTTTTCAAATGAGTCAGCTCTCCACATCAAGTGGCCAAAGTATTGGAGTTTCAGCTTCAGCATCAGTCCTCCCACTGAATATTCAGGACTGATTTCCTTTAGGATGGACTGGTTGGATCTCTCTGTAGTCCAAGGGACTCTCAAGAGTCTTCTCCAACACCATAGTTCAAAAGCATCAATTATTCAGTGATCTGCTTTCTTTATAGTCCAACTCTCACATCCGTACACGACTACTGGAAAAACCATAGCTTTGACTAGATAGACCTTTGTATTAAATGAGGTGAATTTATTAAATGAGGTGTCCTTAAATAGAAACACACATAAAACAAGATTATGTATTAATAAGTTGAAAACCAATATTGTGACCACAGGTTTGCAAAAACCTTTCTCTGTATTTTCCCAAGGAAAGTAACCCTTCATTTCCCCTAAGAGCAATGATTCAGTAGTCACTTATTCTGTGTTTTGAGGTGAAATTATAAAACATAACCACTCCAGATATCAAGAACTGACTGTATATACCCCAAATTTGCCTTCAGATTCAGGGATTTTTACAAGATACTGAGTATGTGTTAGGTAAGAGCCCTCAATAAAGAATGGATGTACTGAGTTTATTAGGAATTATCTTGAAGGAGTAATATTTCTCTTAATGAGCTTTATTTTAGGGTTATTGGCTCAAAACCAGACTGCTGGGTTTCAAACTATGTCACTCACTAGCTGTATGATCTTGGGCAAGTTTCTTAGCCCAAGCTTCCTCATTTATGAAATAAATAAAGGAATTAAGAAAAGGACTGGAACATCAAACAGTTCATACGATATTGTTAATACTTTAAATTAATTGATTATCAACAGAGAAATATGGGAATAATTATAGTTCTCATTACCCAGGAAAGAGGGGGTTAGACAGTAGGATGGAAATATTCAAAAATAAACTGCTTAATTTTTATACCTCAATGATTATGACTTCTCAAACTGTTTACCATTCAGCTTCTCATGGCTCTGTTCACAAATGAGTTTGTTGGAATTAATAACTGAAGGAATAGCTCACAACAAAAGAAACTTCTCATTCCCCAACTTTGAGCTGAAAATAATCATGGGAAAAAATAGCTAAGCTTCAAAATGAAGAAAAAAGAGGTAGCAATGAGATTAAAAATATTAAAGTTAAGATAAAAGGCTAAAATATAGGCAAGAAGCTTAGAGATTGTAAGAGAGAAAAAAAAAAAGGAAAACTTACAAAATGCAATAAGGTATTTATGCCCAAGACAAAGCTCAAGGTATATCTGGTTTCCTGAAGGGTTGGGTCCCCTATTGTAACTATGGTATTAACTACTCTGCTACACAATTCTTCAGAGATCTTTAGTAACATAGTACAGGACCACTGGGTTCAAACAACTGGAAGGCTTTAGGCAAAGCATCAGTTTATCTCAGCTAAGTAGAGCACACTGTTAGAATAAATATGATAATGAAATAATTTTGTGGACTAAAAAGTTGAAGTTTAAAGACTTCTAAGTTTGTTCTTCTTTATATTGCCTTGGTTATTTTTGACCCTTTGCATTCTAAGATAAGACTTAAAGAATTTACATATCAATTTCCACTGAGTGTGTTTCCAATTTAATGCATGATGCAATCAGTTGGCAGTCTTACATATCTTTTGTTAGATATGTGTGTGTGTGTGTGTGTTTGCGTGTGTGTGTGTGTGCTCAGTCATGTCTAACTCTTTATAACCCCACAAACTGTAGCTTACCAGGCTCTTCTACCCATGGGATTTCCCAGGCAAGAATACTGGAGTGGGTTGCTGTTTCTTCCTCCAGGGCATCTTCCTAACTCCAGGATCAAACCCACATCTGTTGTGTCTCCTGCCTTGGCAGGTGGATTATTTTTTAATTAATTAATTTTAATTGGAGGATAATTACTTTACAATATTGTGTGTGTGTGTGTTTTTTTTTTTTACCATATATCATTATGAATTGGCCATAGGTATACATGTGTCCTCTGCATTCTGAAACCCTCTTCCACCACCCTCCCCACCCTATCCCTCCAGGTTGTCACATGGCACCAGTTTTGGGTTCCTGCAGGCAGATTCTTTACTACTGCACCACCTAGGAAGCCCTTTGTTAGATTTATTTCTAGCTATTTGATGTTTATTTTGCTTTTATAAATAGAATTGTTTTAAAATTTCATTGTATATTTGCTCATTTCTTGTATATAGAGAAAACAATTGACTTTTAAAATATTAACTTTGTGTTCAGTGATCTGGTTTATTGTCTAATAGTTTTCATGTTCTTTTGGACCTTCTAACCTTCTAATGTACTATTTTTGCCTGTGAATTATAACAACTTTAATCATTTCTTTCCAGTTCTTACAATTCTTTTAATGTTTTTTGCTCTCTCCTCCTCTGCATCTCTCGTCCTCTCCCTTTTATCTTTTCCCTAGTCCTCCTCCTCCTTTTTTGCTTAATGTGACTGGTTACAAACTTCGTTTCAGTGTTGAATAGAAACGGTAATAGTAGACATCTTTATCATATTTCATTTCCAGGGAAAAGCTTCAACATTTCTCCATTAATTACATTTTGTATGTTAAAATTATGAATAGATGTACATTAAAAGACATTATTAGCATTTGGAGAGGGCAGCCCCAGAATGGAAAATATATTTTCAATATATAACTTTGGGTAGGAGGGAGACTCAAGAAGGAAGGGATAATGAATACTTATAGTTGATTCAATTTGTTGTACAGCAGAAACAAACACAACATTGTAAAGCAATTATCCTCCAAATAAAAATAAATAAATGCCTATCTTTAACAAAACACTTTTGTTAAGAATATATAAACTCCTAACAATTCATAAATGAGTTTAAAAAATGGGCAAACACCTGAATAAATATTTTAGAAAGAAGATACCTAAGAAGCCAGAGAGACGTGAAAAGATGCATACATTTATGAGTCATAAAGAAAACAGAAATTAAGACCACAGTGTAATGTCACTATATATCCACTAGAAGGGCTAAAATGAAAACGTGACTGACAACATCAAGTATTGGTGAGTATATAGAGAGCTGGAAATTTCATAAACAGCTGGTAGGAGTAGAAAATGGTAAAACGACTTCCTGTTTAACAGCATATATTAAAGCTTACTGGCTTCCCAGGTGGCACAGTGGTAAAGAATCCATCTGCCAATGCAGGAGAGGCAAGAGATGCAGGTTTGATCCCTGAGTTGGAAAGATTCCCTGGAGGAGGAAATAGCAACCCCCTCCAGTATTGCGGCCTGGAAAATTCCATGCACAGAGGAGCACAGTGGATTACAGTCCATGGGGTTGCAAAGAGTTGGACATGACTGAGTGACTAAGCATGCATGCATGCGTGCACGTGGTCATACACACACACACTCAAAAGCTTACTGAAATCACAGAAAGAAAAGCCATAGATTAGGGGACACTGGTATACAAGTCTACAGTATATATTCCTCTGAATCCAGAGTTGTTTATGTGGCAATAGTGTCTTCTCATTACTTTACAGAATTATATATATACATGTATATATATGTATATATAATTTATATATTTATTCTTCCTACTATTAATAGACAATTGAGTCACTTCCCAGTTTTCAGTTAAAATGTAATGCTCCTATGAGCAGTCTTGTACATGCACTGTAATAATCATAGTTTGGCGTATCTGTTGAATATATAATTGTTTGGACTAGAGAACAACATATTAAGCTTTAGTTGGTTGAGGTTGTACTGTGCTCAGTCATGTCCAACTTTTTGCATCCCCATGGACTAGCCCACCAGGCTCCTCTGTCCATGGGATTCTCTGGAAAAAATACTGGGGTATATTTTTGGATCTTTAGGAGATCTTCCAGATGTAGGGATTGAAATGGTATCTCTTATGTTTCCTGCATTGGTAGGTGGCTTCTTTATCACTAATGCCACCTGGGAAGTCCTAAATGTTATCAAGTGTGCAGTATAAACTGGAATATCAGTTACTTCAGATTGGAATTTAAAAAATTATTTCTTAAATTTTTATTTTTCAAGACTAGTCAAATCTATAAACCTATATTTTCTATTATCCCTTTGTTCAGCATATCCTGCTATTAATCACTTAGTAGCTGTCTTGGTTATCAGATTAACTGTTACATATGCCAAAGAGAAACTGTAAAGTGCTTCCTTTAAGTGAAAAGTTGAAAGTTTTCGGACTAAATAAGGCAAAGAAAAAAAAATTGTATGCTGAAATTGCCAAGATCTATAGTTAGAATAAATCCTCTGTTCGTGAAATTGTGAAAAAGGAAAAAGAAATTCATGCTAGTTTTGCTGTCACATCTCAGACTGCAAAAGTTAATGACTGTAGTGTACGGTAAACCCTAAGTTAAGATGGAAAAGGCACTATTTTGTATAAGATATTCTGAGAGACCACATTCATATGACTTTTGTCACAATATATTGTTATAATTGTTCTATTTTCTTATTAATTTCTTACTGTGCCTAATTTAAGTTAAACTTTATCATGGTATATATTTATAGGAAGAAGCAATACATATATGGTTTGGTATAATCTGAGGTTTCCAGCATTCACTGGTGATCTTGGAAAAACATGTTCCACAAATAAGGGAGAGCTACTAAATTGACGTAAAATTAAAAAACAAACAGAACCAACCTACAATACTAGAAATCAAATTGGAAAAGTACCCAGGAGAAGGCACTAGGGCATTTCTAGAGCAATACTGGTAATATTAATTACTTGATCTGGAGATTGGTTATATAAGGGGGTGTGAAATTTCAGTGAGCTGTACTTGCGGTTTGTACAGTTTCCTGAATGTATGTTGTACTTCAGTAAAAGCAATGAAAACAAACAGAAAGCCTAAGGGATCAAATAAAGCTATTTGATTTTGAATAACTAAAGGGGTACCATAAATGCCTAGTGTGCCTCAGAAGAAAAAGTAATCCATACTTAAAGATATTTCAAATTTATGAGCTGAAAGCCTAGACCTCTGTCAAAAATCCTGATGGGAAATTTTGAAAGGTACCCCTTTCAAAGGGGTATTCTGCTTGTACCTCAGAATAGGCAACCTGTACTTCTCCGCTGGGAGAAGCAACTATTAGTAGGCAGGAAATTCTGCATTCTCACACCATCAACCCATGTTAACCCCTTCACCAAGAACATTTTAGCAGGAGTTTCTCCATTGAATTCCCCAATTCCATTTGCCCCATAGTGTTGTCTCACAGGGCTTCCCAAGTGGTGCTAGTGGTAAAGAACCCGCCTGACAACACAGGAGACCTAAGGCTGGGGTTCCATCCCTAGGTCCCAAAGATGCCCTGGAGGAGGACATGGCAACTCACGCCAGTATTCTTGCCTGGAGATTCCCATGGACAGTGGAGTCTTGGCGGACTACAGTCCATGAGGTCGCAAAGATCAGACTCGACTGAAGTGACTTAGCAGGCATGTAGGTTCTCCTGGTGATACATGATCATTATTTGGTCCTCATTTGTAACTGAGTCTATTTGTCAGCCACAAACATATGGCCAAATGAATGCATCCACTGGCTGATGAACCTGACTGCTTTATTTTATTTTCTTCTTTTCAAATAAGGAAGAAAAAGCATCCCCAGATAAAATATACCCAGATTTCTGAGTTCTGTGATTAATGACAGAATTTTCACTGTCTATTTCTTAGATTGCTAATTCAATTACTAACAAATTATGAAAATAAGGGCAAACATAAAGCATCTCTTAAAACTTAGAAAGGTCCATAAGGATGTCAGAAACTCCCAGGAATTTCTGATACAAAATAATGGATAAGTCCAGACTAGAGTCCTTAGTTGAAAGTTGACTCACCACCTTACTAAGAGAAAATGAATCAGTATTCCCAAGATGAAAATTGAAAACACCCTGGAGAACATAAATTGCCTAATTTGAGGAGAGTTTTAGAGGCAAAGATAAATACAGAGACAATAAACACACAGTACTTAAAAAATTTTTTTTGATTTGATCAACCACAGTTGAAAGCAGGGCACCTGAAATGTGGCAAGGATCCTGCAGTAACCAGAGAGATCATGCAGTGTTGAATAAAGCTGTCTTCTCTCTCTATTAGAATTTAAAATTGCTCTGGATTTTCCAATAATTTCCATTAGATAATCAATCATCAATATAAAATGCATTCTCAGAAAGAAAATAAATGTATTATTATTTTTAGATATGATTATTTGCCTAGAACACAAAAAAAAGAAAAAAAACTGATAGCAATCTTGATAGTAGAGTCTGTTTATAAATATGTCGCACTCCATCAGAGCAACAATGATAGATTAGAAAAGAAAACATCAAATCAGAAACAATAGATACAAAATGGGTAGGAAAACTTTTCAGTAAAAACGGAGAACCCTCAAATTGTGCAGTTATTATAAACATGATAATTCTCCTTAAGAAAATAGAGCAACTCAAAGCAATCCCAATGAGATGCTTTTCTTTTTGAAATTTGATATAATGAATCTAAATGTCAACTGAAAGAATAATTTGATGTTTTATTTTCCCCAAATTACAGCATTGTATTCAATGAAACACACAGACCTTATAATTATGATCAATCATGTTTGACATAATCGGCAAGATTTAAAAAAAAAAAAAACAATTTGTTTTATTTCCAGAAAGTTATTTATTTTATACCTCCTTCAAATCAATTTTCATCTCCAAGCTTCCCCACATCCACAATCTCGACCATAGGCAAATATCATGCTGTTTTCTTTATTTTTTCCACTACAAGGTATTTAGGTTAGTTTTTGAACTTTCAGTTCAGTTCAGTTGCTCAGTCAGGTCCAACTCTTTGTGACCCCATGAATCGCAGCACTCCAGGCCTCCCTGTCCATCACCACTCTTGGAGTTTACCCAAACTTATGTCCATTGAATCGGTGATGCCATCCAGCCATCTCATCCTCTGCTGTCCCCTACTCCTCCTGCCCTCAATCCCTCCCAGCATCAGGGTCTTTTCCAATGAGTCAACTCTTCGCATGAGGTGGCCAAAGTATTGGAGTTTCAGCTTCAACATCAGTCCTTCCAAAGAACATGCAGGACTGATCTCCTTAGAATGGACTGGTTGGATCTCCTTGCAATCCAAGGGACTCTCAAGAGTCTTCTCCAACACCACAGTTCAAAAGCATCAGTTCTTCTGTGCTCAGCTTTCCTCACAGTCCAACTCTCACATCCATACATGACCACTGGAAAAACCATAGCCTTGACTAGACAGACCTTTATTGGCAAAGCAATGTCTCTTCTTTTTAATATGCTATCTAGGTTAAGAATAACTTTTCTTCCAAGGAGTAAGCGTCTTTTAATTTCATGGCTGCAGTCCCCATCTGCAGTGATTTTGGAGCCCCCCAAAATAAAGTCTGACACTGTTTCCCCATCTATTTCCCATGAAGTGATGGAACTGGATGCCATGATCTTCGTTTTCTGAATGTTGAGCTTTAAGTCAACTTTTTCACTCTCCTCTTTCACTTTCATCAAGAGACTTTTTAGTTCCTCTTCACTTTCTGCCATAAGGGTGGTGTCATCTGCATATCTGAGGTTATTGATATTTCTCCCGGCAATCTTGATTCCAGCTTGTGCGTTTCTCATGATGTACTCTGCATATAAGATAAATAGCAAGGTGACAATATGCAACCTTGATGTACTCCTTTTCCTATTTGGAACCAGTCTGTTGTTCCATGTCCAGTTCTAACTATTGCTTCCTGACCTGCATATAGGTTTCTCCAGAGGCAGGTCAGGTCGTCTGGTATTCCCATCTTTTTCAGAATTTTCCACAGTTTATTGTGATCCACACAGTCAAAGGCTTTGGCATAGTCAATAAAACAGAAATAGATATTTTTCTGGAACTCTCTTGCTTTTTTGATGATCCAGTGGATGTTAGCAATTTGATCTCTGATTCCTCTGCCTTTTCTAAAACCAGCTTGAACATCTGGAAGTTCACTGTTCACATATTGCTGAAGCCTGGCTTGGAGAATTTTGAGCATTACTTTACTAGTATGTGAGATGAGTGCAATTGTGTGGTAGTTTGAGCATTCTTTGGCATTGCCTTTCTTTGGGATTGGAATGAAAACTGACCTTTTCCAGTCCTGTGGCCACTGGTGAGTTTTCCAAATTTGTTGGCATATTGAGTGCAGCACTTTCACAGCATCATCTTTCAGGATTTGAAATAGCTCAACTGGAATTCCATCACCTCCACTAGTGTTGTTCGCAGTGATGCTTTCTAAGGCCACCTCCACTAGTGGTGTTCGCAGTGATGCTTTCTAAGGCCCACTTGACTTCACATTCCAGGATGTCTGGTTCTAGGTGAGTGATCACACCATCATGATTATCTGGGTTATGAAGATCTTTTTTGTACAGTTCTGTGTATTCTTGCCACCTCTTCTTAATATCTTCCACTTCTGTTAGGTCCATACCATTTCTGTCCTTTATCGAGCCCATCTTTGCATGAAATGTTCCCTTGGTTCTCTAATTTTCTTGAAGAGATCTCTAGTCTTTCCCATTCCATTGTTTTCCTATATTTCCTTGCATTGATTGCTGAGGAAGACTTTCTTATCTCTCCTTGCTATTCTTTGGAACGCTGCATTCAGATGCTAATGTCTTTCCTTTTCTCCTTGGCTTTTCACTTCTCTTCTTTTCACAGCTATTTGGAAGGCCTCCCCAGACAATCATTTTGCTTTTTTGCATTTCTTTTCCATGGGGATGGTCTTGATCCCTGTCCCCTGTACAATGTCATGAACCTTTGTCCATAGTTTATCAGGCGCTCTGTCTATTAGATCTAGTCCCTTAAATCTATTTCTCACTTCCACTGTGTAATCATAAGGGATTTGATTTAGGTCATACCTGGATGGTCTAGTGGTTTTCCCTACTTTCTTCAATTTCAGTATGAATTTGACAATAAGGAGTTCATGATCTGAGCCACAGTCAGCTCCCGGTCTTGTTTTTGCTAACTGTACAAAGCTTCTCCATCTTTGGCCGCAAAGGATATAATTAGTCTGATTTCGGTGTTGACCATCTGGTGATCTCCGTGTATAGAATCTTCTTTTGTGTTGTTGGAAGAGGGTGTTGTGTTGTTGTTTTGAACTTTAGATTATATAATAGCTAATCTTTTCTTCTGAACTGATTTTATTAGAAATATCATTTATGTTGTTGATCAATTGTTTATTCTTTTCATTGCTGAGAGTTTTATATTTTGTTATTAATGTAACATTCAACTTTTATTTATTCTTCTGTTTTTTTCTCAATTCTCTTATTGTTGGCTAATTGGATTGTTTCCAGTTTTCAAGGCTATTTGTAAGCAAATAGCCTTGGAAAATAAAAATAGGGTCTCTCCATGGAACAAAGGGTGTGAGTTCAGCTGCTAAATCCTGTCTGACTCTGCAACCTCATGGACTGTAGCCCACCAAACTGTAGTCCTTGGGATTTCCCAGGCAAGAATACTGGAATGGGTTGCTATTTCCTTCTCCAAGGTATCTTTTGGATCCAGGGATCGAGCATACATCTTGTGCACTGGCAGGCAGATTCTTTACCGCTGAGCCGCATCAGGGAAGCCCTGGAACAAAGGGTAGGCATATTTTAACGCCCATAGCAAAAGACTTGGGTTCCCTAAGCTTAGGATTTTTCTTCTGAAATGTAACCCACTGTCTGTGCATGCTTTCATATGAGTCCATTAGCATCACTGTGAAGGGACTTGGCAACAAAAGAAACTGACCCAAATGTATTGAATATAGAAGAGTCTCCTCTGTTCTAGAATCCAATAAATTGTGGCAAGCCAACTTGGTAGCTTTTAGTTTTTGATAGTACCTATGTTTAGAGGGATGTTAGTGAGTAATTTTCTTTTTTATAATGTCCTTATCAGATTATAGTATCAGTATTATGTTTCACTCAAAAACAGATTAGTTATTATTCCCTCCTTTATTTTCTGAAAGTATTTATGTAGTATTAGGGTTATTTCTTCCTTAAATGTTTGATGAATTTTATTTGACAAATAACATTAGCCTAGAGGTATCTTCATGCAGAGATTACTTCAAATTCAATTTTTGTAATATACAAAAATGTAACCAGATTTTCTATTTTTTCTTGTGTCTTATTTGGTCCTTTGTGTTTTCTTAGAAATATATTCATTTAACCGAAATGGTCATATTTATTATGAAAGTCTTTTATAATATCCTAAATTATTTTTAAAATATCTGTTTTGTCTATAATGTAATACTCTCAATACTTCTTTTGATTTTTTTCTTTTTTATTTTATTTGGTCTTGCATTAGGTTTGTCAATTTATTAACCTTTCAAAAAACTAGTTGTGGCTTCATTAATGTTTCCTCTTTATTTTCTGGTTCATAGGTTTGTGCATTTATATTTATTATGTCTTCTTATTTTGGGGTTTAATTTGTTCTTTAAAATCTTATATAATTGAGTTCAAATCTTCCCTTTCATTTTGCATTTAAGTCGTAAATTCTTAGCTATTGAGTGCTCTATCTATATCTTTCTATTTTTGCTATGTTCTATTTTATTATTATTTGATTTTGTGTTCTTCCTTTTTCACCTTTATGTTCAAGTTTCTATATGACATGATTTTCCTTCAGCTTGAACAATGTTTCTTTTTCAACATTTCTTCTAGTACAATCATCTGGTGGTTAATTTTCTCAGCTTTTTTAAAATCTGAAATATCACTGCTTCAATCTCATTTTTGAAGGATGCTTTCAGTGGGTGTAGTACATTTAGTACTTCAGAGTTAGTTTTGCCATTATCTCTGGCTGCCATTGTTCATGATGAGAGGTCGCATGTATCCTTATTTTTGTTCTTTTATATATATCTTTCTTCAATCCAGCAATTAACATATAACATTTATAAGTTTAAAGTGTGTGTGTGCTCAGTCACTTTGTCTGACTCTGTGACTCTTTGTAGCCTGCCAGGCTCCTGTGTCCATGGGATTAAGAATACGGGAGTGCTCTCCTCTAGGGGATCTTTGACCCTGGACTCAAACCCATATCTCTGGCATCTCCTGCATTGCATACAGGTTCTTTGCCCACTAAAGCCACCTGGAATGCCCCAATATATGCCTATATTACAAAATGATTGCCACAGTAAGGTCAGTTAATTTAATATGACTTGAATTCTGGTTGCTTTTTACATTTTTTCCCTTTATCTTTTGCTTTCAGCAGTCTGACTAAGGTGTGTTGGGAAATGACTTTACTTGTATTTATCAAATTTGGAGTCTGCTGAGCTTCTTGGATGATCTTTACCAAATTTTAGAAACTTTCAGCTACTATTTTTTTTTTATTTTTTTATTTTTTTTTATTTTTTTAAATTTTTTATTTATTTATTTTTTTTTAATTTTAAAATCTTTAATTCTTACATGCGTTCCCAAACATGAACGCCCCCTCCCACCTCCCTCCCCATAACATCTCTCTGGGTCATCAAGCGCCTTCCTTTTTTCTTTTTCATTCTGTTTTATTCTTTATAGCTTGAATCACGTTTCTTAGACTGGTTGATGTCACTTCTTTGTTCATGTGGCTCTGTTTTTTTTTGCTTGTTTTGTCTTTTCTCTCTGTTCTTCAGCTTGAATATTTGTATTTGTCCTAAATTCTATTGACCTTTTCTTCTTCTATATCCTAACTTCTGTTAAGCTAATTCAGTGGATCTTTCACTTCACTTATTATATTTTTCAACACTAGAACATTATATGGCTATTTTTGAATATTTACAATTTCTCTTCTGAAAGACTCCACACATTCATTTACTCTATTCTTATATATACTTAAGCATATCAATGAAGGTAGTTTTAACATCCTTGTTTGATGATTTCAACATTGAGATCATCTCAAAGTTTCTTTCTATGGACTGCTTTTTATTTAATAATATTTCATATTTCTCTACTTCTTTGCAGATACAATGATTTTAGGTTGTTTTCTGGGCTTTGGGTTGTTTGCTACAATCTGGGATGACAGATTGTAGGGATTCTTGATGATGTTGCTTTTATTTTATCAAATTTTGTCTTGACAAACAGTTAAATTTACTAGATCTTCTTAAATCTGTCACTCAGCTTTTGTTTTGTTTAAGCAAATGTATTACCATTTTATCATTAATCTACTTTTAGTAGTTGATCCTTAGTCCTGTGTTTTATCATTTATGGGATCTCAGATGAATGTAGACAGGGTTCAGTAAAATCTCTTCACTCTGACTCAGACAATACTCCACTACATTGCAGTATTTCAAAACTTCAAGTGGCTTGTCTTTTTATCTCTTAGCTCTGAAGCAGCCTCTATATTGAAGTCTTTCTCTAGGTGTACAGCTTAGATGTTTGTCAAACAATCCAGAAAATCCCCTTGACTCCTGGGACTCACATCTATGTGTCTCCATCTATTCTGATATGCTGTTCTGAAAATTCCACCTCCTTTAAGATCCTTTAACCCATACTAGTGCCTTATCCGGAGAAGGCAATGGCACCCTACTCCAGTACTCTTGCCTGGAAAATCCCATTGACAGAGAAGCCTGGTAGGCTGCAGTCCATAGGGTCACTAAGAGTCGGACACAACTGAGTGACTTCACTTTGACTTTTCCCTTTCATGCACTGGAGAAGGAAATGGCAACCCACTCCAGTATTCTTGCCTGGAGAATCCCAGGGATGGGGGAGCCTAGTGGGATGCCGTCTATGGGGTCGCACAGAGTCGGACACGACTGAAGTGACTTAGCAGCAGCAGCAGCAGTGCCTTATCAGCTCAGCATGTATGTTGCCTGTGATTTCTTAACCATAGTAGTCAGTGTGTTTCCAAGAAGAGAGCATAACTAATTATGGTGCTTACCACGCTGTATCTCTTTCCCTTCTCTCAAGTTCTGTCCTGCTTGTTGAGCAATACCTGGAAACTTCTGCCTTATATATTTTGTTCATAGTCATATGAATGTGTACATATAAGAGGTAAATGCAATATCAGTTTTTCTGTCATTATTTGAAACAGAAATTAAGCAGCAGATTTTGTAAGAAAAACAAGATGAAGAGTGTTGCATTCAGGATACTAGATTGTATTACAATATTTAAATAGGGCTGTAATTGCTCCAAGATTAATAGATCATATTAAAACAAAGTAATTTATTTATAAAAACTTTCAATACCATGTGTGTGTTTGTGTATATGTGTGTGCTCAGTCATGTCTGACCCTTTGTGACCCAATGAACTATTCCCTGGTGGCTCAGTCGGTAAAGAATCCACCTGCAGTGCCGGAGATCGCCTGCAGTGCAGGAGACCCAGATTTGATCCCTGAGTTGGGAAGATCCCCAGAAAAGGAAAGGGCAACCCACTCCAGTATTTAGGCCTGGAGAATCCCATGGACAGAGGAGCCTGGCGGGCTATAGTCCATGGGGTTGCAAGAGTCGGACATGACTGGGCGACTGAATAATAACAACAAACTGTAGCCTGCCAGGCTCCTCTTGTCCATGGAATTTTCCACCTAAGAATACTGGAGCGAGTTGCCATTTCCTATTGCAGGGGATCTTCTAGACCCAGGGATCGAACCTGCCTCTCTTGCCTCTCCTGCATTGGCAGGCAGATTTTTCACCACGACACCACCTGGAAAACCCCTTTTTCAACAACTATTATGAAGTATCTAGTATATACATGTTATACTAGTTCTCTCTTGGAGAACTACCTACCTTGATTTGTATGATTTTTATTTAATTGTTTCTTCCAGTAATATTCTCAATGTGACTTTATATGTAACAATGTATCTAAAATCTTGTATGCCTGAGAATATAAAGTTCTTAAATATTTTAAATGTACTAATTCACTGTTTTTTTGTTTATAGTGGTGCAAATATCATGTAGAAATAACATCTAGAAATCTGATGTTATTCTAACTTTTGTTTGTAGGTGATCTACTCTTTCTCTTTTTTTGCTTTTATACTTCTAATATTGTGTTTGTTATTTTTCCCCACATTAAGGCTAGTTACCCTCTGTCAGCATACAGTTATCACAATATTATTGACTATATCCCCGACACTACATTTCATACCCAGAACTGATTTATTTTATTTTATTATTTTTTATTATTTATTTATTTATTTTTATTTTTTTACTTTGCAATACTGTATTGGTTTTGCCATACATTGACATGAATCCACCACAGGTGTACATGAGTTCCCAACCCTGAACCCCCTTCCCATGTCCCTCCCCATATCATCTCTCTGGGTCATCCCAGTGCACCAGCCCCAAGCATCCTGTATCCTGTATTGAACCTAGACTAGCGATTCATTTCTTACATGATAGTATACATGTTTCAATGCCATTCTCCCAAATCATCCCACCCTCTCCCTCTCCCACAGAGTCCAAAAGTCTGTTTTATACATCTGTGTCTCTTTTGCTGTCTCACATACAGGGTTATCATTACCATCTTTCTAAATTCCATATATACGTGTTAGTATATTGTATTGGTGTTTTTCTTTCTGGCTTAACATTTTTATATCTTAATTTCCCTGATCTATTTCTCTCATCCTCTCAAAACCTTTCCCTTTTGGCAACCCTGTTTGTTCTCTATGTCCGTGACTCTGTTTTATTATGCTTGTTCATTTGTTTTAGTTTTTAGATTCCACATATAAGTGAAATCATATGATATGTATCTTTCTCTGTCTGATTTACTTCACATAATATAATGCACTTTAGATCCATCCATGTTGTGCAAATGGCAATATTTCATTATCTTATGGCTGTGTAATACCCCACCTTCTTTATCCACTTGTCTATTGATGAACATTTAGATTGCTTCCATATCTTGGCTATTGTAAATAATGCTGCAGTGAACATGGGGGTGCATATATGTTTTCAAATCACTATTTTCATTTTCTTTGGCTAAATACCTAGGGTTGTAATTTCTGGGTCATATGGTAATTTTATTTTTCAGTTTTTGAGGAAACTTCACACTGTTTTCCATAGTAGCTGTACCATTTTATTCTCCTACCCACAGTAATGAGCATTCTTTTTTCTCTGCATTCTCTCTAATACTTGTTATTTGTTGTCTTTTTATAATAACCACTCTGAAAGATATGAGGTGATATGGTGGTTCTGATTTATACTTCCTTGATGATTAGTGATGCTGAACATCTTTTCATGTGCTTGTTGGCCATCTGTACATATGCTCTGGAAAAAATGCTCTATTTAGATCCTCTGCCCATTTTTTGAGTTGTTTGGCTTTCTTGATGCTGAATTTTATGAGTTCTTTAGATACTTTTGATATATTATTCTTTTATAAGATTACAATTTGCAAATATCTTCTCCCATTCAGTAGGTGACCTTTTTTTGTCAACAGCTTCCTTTGCTAGGCAAAAGATTTTTAGTTTGATATAGTACCATTTCTTTATTTTTACTTTTATTTATCTTGCTTGATGGGACATAGCCCCCAAGACATTGCTAAGATTGATGTTAAAGAGCATACTGCCTATCTTATCTTCTAGGAGTTTTATGGTTTCAGATCTTATATTTAGGTATTGAATCTATTTTGACTTTATTTTTGTAAATGATGTGAAAAAACAGTCCAGTTAAATTCTTTCACACGTAGCTGTACAGTTTTCTGAACACCATTTCTTGAAGAAGCTGTCTTTCCCACCGTTTAATGTTTTTGCCTCTTTTGTCAGAAGTTAATTGACTATGTAAGTATGGGTTCAATTCTGGACCCTCTGTTCTGTTCTCTTGTTTTGACATCAGTACCAGAGTGTTTTGATTACTGTAGCTTTGTAGTAAAGTTTGAAATCAGGGAATGTGATATCTCCAGCTGTTTTTTTTTTTTTTATTCCAAGATGGTTTTGACTATCTGGGCTCTTTTGTGTTTTCATTCAAATTTAGAATTATTATTTTTAATTCTGTGAAAAATGGCATTGGTATTTTGATAGCGATTGCACTGCATAGTAGATTGTCTTGAAGAATAATTGCTTTAGTCATTTCAACAATATTAATTATTTGAATTCATGAGAACAATCTGTCTTTCCGTTTGTGTTGTCTTCATTTTCTTTCATCAGTGTCATGGTTTTCCAAGTGTAAGTCTTTTACCTCCTTTGTTACATGTATTCCTAGATATTCATTCTTCTTCATACAAATATAAATTATAGTTTTTCTTAATTTCTCTTTCTGATAGTTTGCTGTTAATTTATGGGAATGTGACAGATTTCTGCATATTAATTTCGTATCCTGCTACTTTTCTGAATTCATTGGTGAATTCTAGGTTTTTGGTGGATCTTTAGGATTACTATGTATAGTATCATATGCCAGTTTTACCTTTTCCTTTCCAATCTGGATCCCTTTTATTGACTTTTCTCATCTGATTGCTGTCACTAGGACTTCCCATAATATCAATATTAAGGATTTCTATGATGGAAAAAGTAAAGGATGGAAAAGATGATCAAGTTCCTTCCTGTGAACTAAATTATTATGTAAGTCTGGTGAATTTACACACCGCTGAGGTAAGACACTAAAGGTATATTGCTGGTCTTGCCAACTGAGAAAAACCTTCAGATGATCTATACAAGCCATCAAAACAAGCACAGGTTGAAAAGTGTTGGTCAGATCAGTAGTTGCCTACAAGGTGTTAGGGGATTTATTGATTTGTTCAAGCAATAAAACATCTGAAATTGCAACTGTAAATTTGTGTCACCATCACTTGATTGAATTTAGGATAATTCAATGTCATTCCCTGATATTACTCTATCTTCTGCACAGACTAGTAGACAGACTGAATTAGAATGTTGTAGGAAGGAATTTAATACTAAATGTTTGTGAAGATGTAGGAAGATGGGGAACTTTATGAATGTTCAAGCATAAACACTTGCATAGCAATTCAGGAGACCAATCTTGTAGTAAACAGTAAAACTGCCCTGCCCTCTAAGCCAACAGCATAATCATGTATACATTATTTCATATATGTTTATAAGATTATGTGTATAAAAATACATATTATATGTGTCCAAGAGATATTCTTTCATAAGTTTATGAAAGACAAGGAAAATCTGAATTCTGAAAATATAGTTCCTATAGACTTTAGTACATAGATGCTATTTAAAATTAACACATAAGATCATATAAAGATAGAAGAAAAAGTTCTTGAATGTAATAGTATAGCAGTTTAATTTTTTGATAAACCTGTTTAAATAGAAAAAAGGAAAAGTTAAGAAAATATACATTAGAAATGTAGAAATGGAAATATACATTAGAAATATAGAATTCTAAATTTTTAATCTAGAGTTTTTAAATTTTTTAATCTAGATTTTTAATCTTTTTGTGAATTCTAGATTTTTGTCCTTTTTTCACCTTGATCACATGGTTTAGGTAGTAGTTACCACTCATTCAGTTATAAGTTGAATAATATATATGGCTATAAGAAAAGTGTTCTAATATAATATATAATCAAGAAAGCTGTTTTTTATAAACTATATGTGTAAGATACATTTAAAAAGGTCTAAAGGAAATATGACAAATGTTAATAGCTTTTATCTTTGAATATTATCATCAAACACTTTTTCCTTATAATAAATATTTTCTTTATAACTAATAAGTTAGCCAATATCTTCTTAAAATGTTTATGCATTTGATTAAGTTTAGAACAATTTATAGATATATTATGTGAATAGCTAAGAGATTCTTATAAAGATTTATTACAGAAAGAATTGGGATCATTCTATAAGAAATAAAAAATAATTGTAATATATATAGCAGAACTACTTAAACTATAAAAATTAGTTTTTTAAATTATTACTGATAAAATATATGATATATTTTAAGCTTAAAAAAACAGATTAAAGTACATTACTATGATTTTATAAAACATTGCATACATTTATACACTATAAAAATGCTAGAAGGATACATCAAATATAGTCCTGGTTGTATCTTTATAACTATGCATTGGGAGAATAGTTGAATTTTATTTTCTTCCTTATGCCCTTCTGAATTTTCCAATGTGGTTTTTAAGTACAAAAACTACATTAAAAAAAGATTGTATACTTTAAAAGTGGTGTTTCTCCCTTCATACCTTCCTTTTAAAAACTTAGCTGAAAAAGAGCACTAGACAAGAAAAAATAGCGGAAAGGAATATGGAAAAAAGATTGAATATATAACTAAAAAATGACAGAAAATAAAAATATAGGAAAAGTAGAAACAGATGAGATGTGATAGATTCTAAGTATATATAAAGACAATGTTTTACCACTTATGTTAATGACAAATATTTGAACTGTGGTGTTGGAGAAGACTCTTGAGAGTCCTTTAGATTGCAAGGAGATCCAACCAGTCCATCCTAAAGGAGATCAGTCCTGGGTGTTCTTTGGAAGGACTGATGCTGAAGCTGAAACTCCAATACGTTGGCCACCTCATGCGAAGAGTTGACTCATTGGAAAAGACCCTGATGCTGGGAGGGATTGAGGGCAGGAGGAGAAGGGGACGACAGAGGATGAGATGGCTGGATGGCATTACCAACTCAATGGACATGAGTTTGGGTAAACTCTGGGAGTTGGTGATGGACAGGGAGTCCTGGCGTGCTGCGACTCATGGGGTCACAAAGAGTCGGACATGACTGAGTGACTGAACTAACTAACTAACTAATCTATTATATTCAAATGAAGTCTGTCATAATACTTTACTGTATCTGATATTTATATAGAAACGAAGCTTTCAATAGTTCTTTTCTAAAAGTTGCTTAAGAAGTTTTTTCTTTTTCTTTTTTTAAGAAAAGCAGTCAGCTATTGAGATTTAAATTAAATCTGTACCAAACTTAAAAGTATGTCATATTGTTATTTTGATGTGTACTTAGTGAAGAAAAAGGGATGTACAACTTAATTATAAAGTTTATTAGTGATGATATTAATCTAGTTATTTTCAGTGCAGATTGACACTAAATAACACATAGTAATGACATATTTCATCTTCAAATATCTGAGCAGGCACTATCTATAGTAAGTGTATGTTCCAGGCTGTTGTAGATGCTCTTATGTCAAAAATATTTATGTGAAAAACTGTGCAAAAATTTTGAAAAATGTTGGGTATTTATCTGTGCTCCTTGGGCAGGGAGGTGGGAGGGGGGTTCATGTTTGGGAACGCATGTATACCCATGGTGGATTCATGTCAATGTATGGCAAAATCGATACAGTATTGTAAACTAAAATAAAGTAAAAATAAAAATTTTTTTAAAAAGTTGTTTAATGTGATGTATGTCCACTTTTCATAATATAATCCTTTCCTTGGACCCTTATAAGAAGTTATTTAAAATATGTGTAAATATTTTGTTCTTTTAAATATATCTTTCTTCCAGAAAACTTACCAACTGGTTATCTATTGAAAACAGTGCAAACACCTTATCCTGGGGTTCAAAACTCTTTAGAATCAGTCAGGTCTCAATATACTTTTGAAATCTTATATATATATATATATTTTTTTTTTTTTCCTCTTCCTTCACCCTAAATGCCTTACATTCCTTCCATAACAGTATACTCCTCATTTTCTGAACATACTCCATTTTCTCATGTCAGTTTCTTAGCCCAAAATATCTTTCCACTGTATCTCCACCTGTCACGGTTCTACCCATCTTCCAAGAACTATATCATGTCATCTGCTCCACAAAGCTGTCTCTAATTTTAGATTATGCTCATTATTCAGGTATTTTAAGATATTTAAAAAATATTTTTGACTGAGAGAGTGGATTTTTTTTTAAATAAAAAGTAGATGGCAGTGACCTCAATGTTTATAGAATCTCTTTAGGTAAGGGATTCTGTTCAGCAACAAAAGCAAGAACAGTGGCTAACATGACATTCATTTTTCTTCCCTTTAGTAAACTCTTGCTGCATTGTCACACTGGTGATTTTTATGAGCCTGTGGGAAACATTTTTAATTCATTATGGTGAATATCTTATAATAAGGCAAAAAGAAATTGATCCAGATAGATGGATATCTAACGTAAGACATTGACTTCTTCTGAGGTAAAATTGCAATTAAGGCTGCAGAACAGAAACTTTATCATGTATATGATGTACCATTCCTCTAAAAGTATTTAGATGGAAGATTTGGCATGAAATCTAGCTATCAAAATTACTCATTCTACTCTCACTATGTTGGGAGGATAGCAACCACACAGTTTTTTGGGTAAAGTACAATCCCATTCCTCATGTCAGAGAAAAAAAAAATTTTTTTTTCATTCTGTCCTGGAAATGAGTAACTGTAGTTAGCAGATCTCTACAACTGGAGATAGCCTGAAATGACTACCAGCTCCCAGGTGTACTCAGGTTGAAATATCAGTTCTACCTCTTTCTAACATGACTTATAAGGGTTGTGTGATTGTGATGTTTTAAGGGCTTTCTTCAGTAAGTAGAAGTCAGAGGGCTCTGTGATTTTCAGTTTTTCCAGAACTGAATTAGGCCAGTTTCACCTACAGCTCATTCCTGGCAGTTAGCTTTATAATGAAAAAAGCTCTGAGGAATGATTATTTTATACCATGTATTTTATTGTCCAGTCACTTCGTAAACTAATGATTCAGTTTTAATGTTGGTGTTGTTGTTTAGCTAAGTCATGTCCGACTCATTTGTGACCCCATGGACTATAACTGGGGCTTTGCCAGTGGCTCAGTGGTAAAGAATCTGCCTGCAATGAGGGAGACACGGGAGACTCAGGTTTGGGAAGATGGGTTGGGGTCAGTGTCGAGACTCTGAGTCAGGCAGATACCCTTGAGGAGGACATGGCAACTCTCTCCAGTATTCTTGCCTGGAAAATCCCATGGACAGAGGAGCCTGGCAGGCTACAGTCCATAGAGTGGGAGAGTTGGACAGGACTGAAGTGACAGTATGCATGCTTATAGGCCTTTTTTAATGCAAGGCAATAAAGCAGATGAACATTTAAGGTTACTAATGACATTATCCACTACAGTATGAATGAATACTTAAATTTACAGTATTAACGCTTGTGCATGCATGCTCAGTCATGTCTGACTCTTTGTGACTCCATGGACTGTAGCCCTCCAGGTTTCTCTGTCCATGGAATTTTTCAGGCAAGAGTACTGGAGCGGGTTGCCATTTCCTTCTCCAGGAGATCTTCCCAAAAGAGGGATAGAACCCATGTCTCTTGAGTCTCCTATACTGGTAGGCAGATTCTTTACCACTACACCACCTGGGAAGCCCAGTATTAACATATCATTACTTATAAATAATATAGTGCATTTTCCCAGTGAGCACAAAGGCATTTATCCTGTTGAAATGACCAATTTTAGCCATATGTTTACTGATTAAATTTTGAATCATAATTCTGTATATTCATTGAAAAAATTTTAAAGCAAAGCATGCCCTTTAATAACTTTGTTTTAAAAAACAAATGGAAAACAAAAAAATTAGGAGGCATTTGATTAAAGAAACTAGATTTATAAATGTTTAGAAAATTGCTATTTTCATAACAGTTTAATATTAAATCAGAATAAACACACACTTGGTAGACTACTATGTTCATGGTAATATTTTAAAGTCTACATTAGTTATTGTTTTGAGTTCATTGTTTTATTAATTTTCTAGGATACGTGAGCAATGCTTAGCAATTTAAGGAGAGAACCACACCAATTTACTAGTACAAAACTTGCAAATTCTGTATACCCAGAAACAATACATGATTATGTTATTTAATTTTCTTTGGGCATTGTTAGTTGAGGGTTAAAGGAAACTCTAAAACAATTCATATACTTTGGTTTGTGATTAAAATCATCTTTCTTTGAAAAATAAGAATTCTGTAAATGATGAGCCTTACTGATATTATTAGGGATATAAAAAGGAGGGTATATATGAAATTCCATTCTATTGTGGGACATTACATTTTAGTGAGGACGATTCCTTGATCTTCATAACCTTCACTGACATACATTTTCTGAATACAATGGTATGCAAGTCTAAAATTAGAAAATAAGAATTCCAGTTCCTGTTTCCACAAATCCCTCATCTGTGTCTCTTCATGAAGTCACTGTTTTAGTGATAAGATTGGTGACAGTAGGTTCACTTGACAATTAAAGTTGCTATAGTTTAATGTTTTGGTATATCAACATTTATGCTAAAATATAATCTTAAAATCTAAAAAATTTGTGACAGATTTGCTTGCCAAAATTTATTAAAAACAAATTTATTTCGGTATAATTTACTTACAGATTTTCAAAAGCCAAATAAATTGAACAATGTTTAGCTATATATTCCTCAACTGCTCAAACCTTTTCATTATTAAATAGTAAATTAAGAGATATTATTAACTATGTCAAATTCAACTTATTTGAACATCAAAGATATTCTATTTAAAAGTTCCTGGGAACTCATACAACTCAGCATCAAAAAAAGAAAAGAAAAATTCTGGTAAAGATTGGACAGAGGACCTGAATAGACATTTTTCTGAAAAAAGCATACAGATGGCCAATAGGCTCATGAAAAGATGCTCAGCATCTCTAGTCATCAGGGAAATGCAAATCAAAACCACAATGAGATGTCACCTCACACCTGTCACAATGGCTGTTATCCAAAATGCAACCAATAATAAGTGTTGGTGAGGGTGTTGGAAAGAGAATGCTCCTGCACTGTTGGTGGGACTGTAAACTGGTGCAGCCACTATGGAAAACAGTGTGGAGGTTCCTCAAAAAGTTAAAAATGAAACTACCATATGGCAGAGTGCTTCAAATCCTAGGTATTTATTCAAATAAAATAAAAACAGTGTTTGAAAAAATATATGTAACCCCTGCATTCATTGCAGCATTATTTATAATAGCCGAGATATGGAACTAACCATAGATGAATGGATAAAGAAGGTGTGGAAGACAAATACAATGAAATATTAGTCATAAGAAAGAATGAAATATTGCCATTTTGACAACAGGTATGGTCCTAGAAGGCATTATGCTAAGTGAAATAAGTCAGACAAAGTCACATATCGTATGATTTCACTTACATGTGGAATCTAAAAACCAAAGCATAGGAACAAACATAACAAAACAGAAACAGAGTCATGGATACAGAAAACAGGTGTTGCCAGAGGGGAAGCGGTGTGAGAGGACAAGAGAGATAGGTCAGGGAAATTCAGGGTTAACACTTTCTGTTACAGAGTAAATGAGCCACAGGTAAGATTACACAACTTGGGAAATACAATCAGTAACAATTTAATAACATTGTATGGTAAGAAATGGTAATGGGACTTACTGTGGTGATCATTTTATAATGTATAAAAATGGTAAATCACTGAGCACCTGGAACTAACAGTTTTATAGGTCAATAAAATTTTTTCTAATTAAAAAAAACTTTAAGTGCCTGGGGAAACCTTAAAAATTTGAAGCATGCATGAAATGAAAATCCTTGGTTTAATTCCTTGATCTGTGTTGGACAAGTATTTTCAGGCAGATGGTATAGTAAGTATATATTCTACCTCAGAAATAAATTTAGTCAAGTCATCACTTTCTCTGACACTTGGTTTACATTTTATTAAACTCTTTAATACTCAGATTTGAAAAGATCTAATGTTTGACATGACTGCATAAAGATCATTCTGTCAACCATATTGATTTTTTTAGTGATTTAGAAAAAATTTCAAATGATTTAAACCTGGAAGCTTAAATCATTTGTCTGGATATGATCTGCTTTCAATTGACTAGCCTCTTTAAGTCAGGCCTGCTATTCTATGATCAAAACTCTTCAAGAAAAGATCCTCTACAATATCAAGTGATATTTGATAATTAAATAAGTCATGTTCTTTATAACTCAGTGTTCAGTACCACAGGGAACTGCTGTTCTGCATTTGGTCATTCATTCATTCAATGCATGTTTATTAAGCAGTTTTTATGCCAGGCAAAGTGCAAGGCTTTGGGATGTTGAATGAGTAAGAGTGTTCTTTACCCTTGAACTGCTTGCAATTAGATTCAGACATAAAGAAATTTCAGTTCTATGTAACTGCTACAGTAGATATGTGAAAAAGTGCTATGAGGTCATTGACTAGGAGTAGAAAGGGGTACCTTTCAGTAAATGAGATGAAGCAAAAGCTCAGGTGCTTGGTCACTAAAATAGGCTTGTTTTCATCAGAGAAAGTCTTACTTAGAAATAGTAATTAAATAGCTGTCCCTTGGTATGGAGAGTGGAGGGAGATTGGTCTTAGGTCTTCTGATATGAAACTCCATGGATGCTCAAGTTCTTTGTATAAAATGGCATAGTACAGTCAGTCTTCTGTATCTGCTGGTGAGGAACCCACAGATACATAGAGCTTACTATAATAGGTAATGATTACCAGGTACTTGCTGAGTGCCAAACATTGTTCTAAAAATGTTATAAGTAATATTCATCTAGCTATTCTTATCCAATTTAAATCAGTGGGCTAAAGGAACATAGCTTCTGTACTCCAAGGTGCCCTGGAGAAGCAACATGGAGGCATATTGGCTTTTTCAGGGAAACATCAGTTCAGTTCAGTTCAGTTCATTCGCTCAGTTGTGTCTGACTATTTGCGACCCCATGAATTGCAGCATGCCAGGCCTCCCTGTTCATCACCATCTCCCGGAGTTCACTCAGACTCACGTCCATCGAGTCTGTGATGCCATCCAGCCCTCTCATCTTCGGTCGTCCCCTTCTCCTCCTGCCCCCAATCCCTCCCAGCATCAGGGTATTTTCCAATGAGTCAACTCTTTGCATGAGGTGGCCAAAGTACTGGAGCTTCAGCTTTAGCATCATTCCTTCCAAAGAACACCCAGGATTGATCTTCAGAATGGACTGGTTGGATCTTCTTGCAGTCCAAGGGACTCTCAAGAGTCTTCTCCAACACCACAGTTCAAATGCATCAATTCTTCGGCGCTCAGCCTTCTTCACAGTTCAAATCTCACATCCATACATGACCACAGGAAAAACCATAGCCTTGACTAGACGGACCTGCTTTTGAATATACTATCTAGGTTGATCACAACTTTCCTTCCCTGGAAGGCGGCAAAGTAATGTCCCTGCTTTTGAATATACTATCTAGGTTGATCACAACTTTCCTTCCAAGGAGCAAGCGTCTTTTAATTTCATGGCTGCAGTCACCATCTGCAGTGATTTTGGAGCCCCCCAAAATAAAGTCTGACACTGTTTCCACTGTTTCCCCATCTATTTGCCATGAAGTGATGGGACCGGATGCCATGATCTTCGTTTTCTGAATGTTGAGCTTTAAGCCAACTTTTTCACTCTCCTCTTTCACTTCATCAAGAGGCTTTTTAGCTCCTCTTCGCTTTCTGCCATAAGGGTGGTGTCATCTGCATATCTGAGGTGATTGATATTTCTCCCGGCAATCTTGATTCCAGCTTGTGTTTCTTCCAGTCCAGCATGATGCCCAATAGATATCAGACATCGTATGAAATACTAGGTTGAGGTATGTCACAATAGCTGCATGAAATCACACTAGACTTTTAAAAATTAAAGTAATATCTCCAGGTCTTCACTGGTGGCGCAGTGGTAAAGAATCTGCCTGCCAATGCAGGGGACACGGGTTCGATTCTTGATCAAGCAGATCCTAAAGGCCGTGGAGCAACTAAACCAATGCACCAAAATGATTGAACCTGTGCTCTAGTGCCCAGGAGCCACAACTACTGAGCACACATGCCACAACCACTGAAGCCCATGAACCCCAGAGCCCATGCTCCCCTGCAAAAGAAGCCACTGCAATGAGAAGCCCACACACTGCAACTTAAATTAATTAATTAAAAGTTTTAAAAACCGTATCTTCACAGAGTTGGGTTTTCAGCAATTTCTCTGAGAAAAAGTAGTTGTTATTTAAAAATCAATATGGAACAGAAAAAGAGGGTGATTGACCTTATTTAGTCTGAATGCACAGATTGAGAAACTGTGTAGTGCTCAACAGCCATACACATCTCATTAGTAAGTAACTGCAATTATTTAAAAGTAAAATTAAAATCTTTTTCTTTCAAATTTTTTGCATTACTTTTCCAAATAGTAGTGGTTTTGTTCAGGTATAAAATGTATTATTAACTTGCTGGCCCTAATTACTTAATAAAAGGAACTGTTATTTATTTTTAATTATCATTTTGTTTGTTTTGATTTTGATCACTTGTTAGAAAAGTTACTAAGTCTGTGAAGGTGCTTTGAACTAAGAAAGTTTAGGAATCTCTTATCTTTGTTGTTGTTGTTTAGTCACTAAATCGTGTCTGACTTTTGAGACCCCATGGACAGTAGCCCATCAGGCTTATCTATCCATGGAATTTTCCCAGCAAGAATACTGGAGCAGGTTGCCTATTTTAAAATTTATGTAAATAAAAGTTTAAATAGAATTAATTAAATATGCTTTACATCTGTTCCTTATCTTCTGTAAGGAACAAAATTATTCCAAGTTTGTATTGAGGGGCTATAAGATATAAATTAATGCAATATCTATTTTCCTTACCTAAGTAATAGGAATATAATCTGGTTCAATGAATTCATGGTCAGTTTGACTATGCATGAATGCATACCCCACTCATGTAAATGATCTGGATAGCAAAAAACAAAGACAAAATACATGTAATCTAATTCAGTTTACAGTTTAGTCCAAGGCAGTCATTTAGGTGGTCCCTTTAGTTTTCACTCTGTTTCGTTTGTATACTTGCTTCGTCTTCCACAAACCTCTGTTTCTTTTCCCTTATTCATCTCTAGGAAATGAGAAGTGATTGCGCCCTTGCTGTGTGTGTGTGTGTGTGGGGGGTGGGGGGCAGATCATCTCCATGTAATCCCCTTCTCTTTCTCAACCATGTGGATGTTCCTCATCTGCGTGTGCTCTGATCAGCCTGCCAACACTCGGACTGAACTTGCGTATCAATATACACACATCTGGTCTGGCCTCTTCTAGAATGCTAGGAGCTTGGCACCCTTTCCTCATCTTGCTTGGCTCCTACCATTGCCTTGTACCCACTGAAACTCTGCCACATTTTCTATCCTACCCATGGTCTAGTAAACACCATGCCAGGCCTACTGGCTCACAGAACAGCTACTTTAATCTGCTCCTTCTAAGATCAGAGACCTTCTGGGTGCTGTCCTCAACACAAGCAAATGAAGAGCAGTACAAGAAAGCAAAACCAAGAACATGGGCATATTATTTCCTGTCTCTCTTTCCTCATTACTCCTTTTCTTCCCTTAATATCTTTGGATCAGAAGAGGAGGACCTTCTTTTACCTCATGCATGTCCTGGTGTCTTGTTATAGTCTCTGGCCTCTTAGTGAAGTATTAATGGAATTCAGGTGTCAGGGAGAGAGAGAGGTTTACAGATAAGGGGTCTTGAAATGGGAGTAGATTACAGTCTTGTCTGACTCAGTGAAACTATCAGCCATGCATGTAGGGCCACCCAAGACAGACAGGCCATGATGGAGAGTTCTGACAAAACACGGTCCACTGGAGAAGGGAATGACAAACTGCTTCAGTATTCTTGCCTTGAGAACCCCATGAACAGTATGAAAAGGTAAAAAGGTAGGACACTGAAAGATGAACTCCCCAGGTCGGTAGATGCCCAATATGCTACTGGAAAAGAGGGGAGAAATAACTCCAGAAAGAATGAAGAAATGGAACCAAAGTGAAAACAGCACCCAGTTGTGGATGCGACTCTGAAGAAAGTAAAGGCCAATGCTGTAAAGAACAATATTGCATAGGAACGTAGAATGTTAGGTCCGTGAATCAAGGCAAATTGGAAGTGGGTCAAACAGGAGGTGGCAAGAGTAAATATCTAAATTTTATGATTCAGTGAACTAAAATGGACTGGAACGGGCAAATTTAATTCAGATGACCATTATATCTACTACTGTGGGCAAGAATCCCTTAGAAGGAATGGAGTAGCTATTATAGTCAACAAAAGAGTCCAAAATACAGTCCTTGGATGCAATCTGAAAAACAACAGAAGGATCTCTGTTCATTTCCAAGGCAAACCATTCAATATCACAGTAATCCAAGTCTATGCCCCAGCCAGTAATGCTCCAGAAGCTGAAGTTGAGTAGTTCTACGAAGACCTATAAGACCTTCTAGAACTAACCCCCCAAAACGATGTCCTTTTCATTATAGGGGACTGGAATGTAAAAGTAGGAAGTCAAGAGATACCTCAAGTAACAGGCAAATTTGGCCTTGGAGTACAAAATGAAGCAGTGCAAAGGCTAACAGAGTTTTACCAAGAGAACACACTGGTCCTAGTAAACACCTTCTTCCAACAAGAGACGACTCTACGCATGGACATCACCAGATGGTCAATACTGAAGTCAGATTGATTATATTCTTTGCAGCCAAAGATAGACAAGATCTATACAGTCAGCAAAAACAAGACCAGGGGCTCTGACTGTGGCTCAGATCATGAATTCCTTATTGCCAAATTCAGGTTTAAGTTGAAGAAAGTAGGGAAAACCACTAGACCGTTCAGGTATGACTTAAATCAAATCCCTTATGATTATACAGTGGAAGTGAGAAATAGATTTTAGGGGCTAGATCTGATAGAGTGCCTGAAGAACTATGGACAGAGGTTTGTGACATTGTATAGGAGGCAGTGATCAAGATCATTCCCAAGATAAAGAAATGCATGAAGACAAAATGGTTATCTGAGGAGGCCTTATAAGGCCTTATAGCTGAGAAAAGAAGACAAGCTAAAGTCAAAGGAGAAATGGAAAGATACACCCATCTGAATGCAGAGTTCCAAAGAATAGCAAGGAGAGATAAGAAAGCCTTCCTCAGTGATCAGTGCAAAGAAATAGAGGAAAGCAATAGAGTGGGAAAGACTAGAGATCTCTTCAAGAAAACTAGAGATACCAAGGGAACATTTTATGCAAAGATGGGCACAATAAAGGACAGAAATGGTATGGACCTAACAGAAGTTAGAAGAGGTGGCAAGAATACACAGAACTATACAAAAATTATCTTCACGATCCAGATAATCATGATCACTCCTCTAGAGTCAGACATCCTGGAATCAGATGTCAAGTGGGCCTTGGGAAGCTTCACTATGAACAAAGCTAGTGGAGGTGATGGAATTGAAGTTGAGTTATTTCAAATCCTAAAAGATGCTGTTGTGAAAGTGCTGCACTCAATATGCCAGCAAATTTGGAAAACCCAGCAGTGGCGACAGGACTGGAAAAGGTCAGTTTTCATTCCAATCCCAAAGAAAGGCAATGCCAAAGAATGTTCAAACTACCACACAGTTGTACTCATCTCATACCCTAGCAATATAATGCTCAAAATTCTCCAAGCCAGGCTTCAATGGTACATGAACCGTGAACTTCCTGATGTTCAAGCTGGATTTAGAAAAGACAGAGGAACCTGAGGTCAAATTGCCAACATCCGATGGATCACCAAAAAAGCAAGAGAATTCCAGAAAAACATTACTTCTGCTTTTTGACTACACCAAAACCTTTGTGTGAAAACTGGAAAATTCTTCAAGAGATGGGAATGGCACACCGCCTGATCTGCCTCCTGAGAAATTTGTATGCAGGTCAAGAAGCAACAGTTAGAACTAAACATGGAACAACAGACAGATTCTAAATCAGGAAAGGAGTACGTCAGGCTGTATATGGTCACCCTGTTTATTTAACTTACAGCAGAGTACATCATGCAAAATGCCAGGTTGGATGAAGCACAAACTGGAATCAAGATTGCTGGGAGAAATATCAATAACCTCAGATATTCAGATGACACCACCCTTATAGCAGAAAGTGAAGAAGAACTAAAGAGCCTCTTGATGAAAGTGAAAGAGGAGAGAGTGAAAAAGTTGGCTTAAAACTCAACATTCAAGAAACTAAGGTCATGGCATCTGATCCCATCACTTCATGGCAAGTAGATGGGGAAACAATGGAAACAAAAAGACTTTATTTTCTTGGGCTCCAAAATCACTGCAGATGGTGACTGCAGCATGAAATTAAAATATTCTTGCTCCTTGGAAGAAAAGTTATGACCAACCTAGACATCATATTTAAGAGCAGAGACATTACTTGGATGACAAAGATCTGTCTAGTCAAAGCTATGTTTTTTCCATTAGTCATGTATGGGTGTGACAGTTGGACTACAAAGAAAGCTGAATGTCAAAGAATTGATGCTTTTGAACCGTGGTGTTGGAGAAGACTTTTGAGAGTCCCTTTGACTGAAAGAAGATCAAATCAGTCAATCCTAAAGGAAGTCAGTCCTGAATAGTTATTGGAAGGACTGACATTGAAGCTGAAACTCCAATACTTTGGCCACCTGATGCAATGAATTGACTCCTTGGAAAAGACCCTGATGCTGGGAAAGATTGAAGGCAGGAGGAAAAGTGGCCAACATTGGCCAACATAGTAATAGATGGTTGGATGGCATCACCGACTCAAAAATGGACATGAATTTGAGCAAGCCCCATGAGTTGGTGATGGACAGGGAAGCCTGTTGTGCTGTGGTCCATGGGGTGCAAAGAGTGGGACACAACTGAACGACTGCACTGAACTAACTGAAACATAGTTGACATATATGTAATAAGGAATTAGAAGCTAAAGACAAATGTATGGATATCAGACCTTTGTATTTTAGGTTTTTGCAAAATGATCAAGTTAGGGATAGTTAAATATCAATAGGTTTTGTAATTCCTGTTCTTTTCATTTATTTTTTTTTAATTTGAGGGTAATTGCTTTACAATGTTGTGTTAGTTTCTGCCGTACAAGAATGTGCATCAGTTTATATATATATATATGTATATATATATATATATATATATATATATATATATATATATCCTGTCTCTCATCAGCCTCCTTCCCCAATGTAAAAAAGGTTTGTTTAAAAATTATCTCTCCATATAGTAGGGCAGAGAGGACTGAAACATGTTTTCAAAGAAGCTTACAAATATGTGTCTAGCACTGATGACTCTGGGTAGTAAGGTAGAAGTTTTACTCAGCGTTCCTAGTCTCTTCTTTTATGCCAACTAACATTAAATACCCAGTGCGTTATTCTGTTAACTGAATCACCCCCTTCCTCTTAGTCATCTACCACAGTTCCTGATTGTAATTACCAACCTGTGTTTAAGCTCCGTGGACACCATGTTCCACAATCAGAATTTTTCTGTGTTCACTGCTCTCTGCAGTGGGTCCTGTCTAGGTACCAATTCCTAGGTATGTTCTGTAATGGGATATAAACAAATTTGCATGTTAACTAGAGTTTTCCCAATAATACCTTAATATTTAACAGCAAATAAAATGATCATATATTCATATAAAGCAATAGACATGGAGAATCAATTTTGGACTGTGAACTCATTCAGTTACTCAAAATGCACCATATGGAAAACTGCACATTTAAGTTGACCCTATTTACTAGTTCATTTTTTCATGAAGTATCAGTTTACATGAAAATGTGGCTTCAGGATAGAAATGAAAGGCCCGGGAAAGCAAATATTGCATTTCATTGTCAACTAACTAACTTGTATAAGAGAGGCAATGAAGTACAATAGAAAGAATACCAGCCACAGAATTAGATGGCTTTTTATACAGCGACTTGCAGGCACTTGGATAAATCTATTCTTCTTTTGGAGCGGCATTTTCCTAATTTGCATAAAACAAAGTTCAACCAGATGATGCTTCTAGTTGAAACAGCTGTTATTCTAATGATGCATATTTTTACCATATTTTAACATTTTTTTCAAGAATATAATCTTTGAAAAATCATTTCAAGAAGCTCACTGTTACTGAATAGTCTATCTAAGTTTTGTCATATACTGAATACTTCTATTAAATAGATAAAGAGAAGGCATCACCTGAATTCTTTCCTTCATGGTCACTAAACATGATAAAGACCATTGAGCAATATAGCTTTTAACATTTGACCATGCAAATTAAACATTTGAGACTAAGAGGCCTTGTCTTTTTTGCTATGAAGCCAGGCTATAAAATGAACCTATCCTTTTGGTATCTTGCTCAGATTGCACTGTGGTTTCCTACATATGGGGCATTGGTGCATGTAAACAAAATAGTTCCACTTAGCAGAGCACATAGCTCAGAGCCTTCTGTCCTGTTTGCAGTGACCTGGAAAGTACAAAGAGAGCAGTGTCACAAAAATGGCTTTACTAGTATATTTGTGGATGGATGAAATCTTCATCACACAAATTTAAAATCTGTCAACTTCCTCCAAGTACACTATTACAGGAGAAATAGTAATACTGAGTTCTGTTTCATAGCCATTTCATTTGGGAAATTGTGAAAAATAAGAGGGGAAATGAATTGGGAACATCTTTTCTCCTGATGTGAAATAATAAATTAATAATCTAAAAGAGGAAGAAAATTCTACCAGTAGCTTATTAAATGAATTCTATTCATAATCATACTACTTTTATAAACAATATTTTACTTAATATACCTACAAATTACTTTTCTGTACTAAGTTCATTTAATTACTGGCAATGTTTCCTTTGGTCTTCCCAAATAGAAAAATATATAAACCCAAATGCATCAGATGGTTTTATTGCTTACTAAACAGGTGATGGAGAAACTTATCGCAACATATTTAGATGTTAAAAACTTACTTATGGTCATCACTTTCAGTGAAGTCATTTCTTTTATTTTATGTACACATTAAAGATATAATCCACCTGCATAAATATCCATTTTTTTAGAAATTCATGAATAAGATTTAATATTTCTTAATGGAAGGAAGTTAACTTGATTTGAAAATGTGCTTTTATAGAATTGTACTTCAGATTTGTTTTGTTTAATTTTTAAGTTGCAGGTCTATTATATTTTCCCCTGCAGCATCAGATATGGTGGAATATATTTATATGAAACAAAATATCTGTTCTCTGCTGAGGTAGTTAATAAATGAGATTCCATTATAAGTAACTATTAAGAAAAAAATCTAGATGTCAATGGGATTGAGAACCCAGGTACATCTTTCTCGCTTGGCAAATTAAAAGAAGAAACCTCAATCAAAGCCGATCAGTTCCTCTGACTTTGATATTTTAAGACTTTATAGTTTACACCTAATACTGTGGTTTGTAATCTTGAAGAGCTTATATAAATACCCAAGACATTTATATTTAATGTTCCCATTTGTGCAAAGGAAGGCGGCTTTACGTGTTTTTTCTTTATACACAGATTTCTGACACTGAAATAGACTTGAATTTTTTTTTTGTTTTAATAAGAAAAAATGTTCAATCTCACTATTCAAAGTAGTACAAATCTAAAGTATTTTAGTAGTGCCGTGTTCACAAGAGAGCAAATTCAAAAATAAGGATGTATGATACCTTCTTTAAAATTGGGGAAGTGGGCAAGTGGGCAAGTATTTTTTTAATAAAATGATACATGTAATATTTAAAACCTGGGAAACATATATATTTGGGAGGTAATACACTTTTAAAATAGATTTTCAAATAATCTTACTAATCTATTTAATTTTTAGGGCCCAGGGTCTTCATTGACTACGGGCTTTTTTCTTTTTTTCTTTTTTTATATTTTATTTTATTTTTTTATTTTATTTTTTATTTTAATTTTTTATTTTTTTTAAATTTTAAAATCTTTAATTCTTACATGCGTTCCCAAACATGAACCCCCCTCCCACCTCCCTCCCCACAACATCTCTCTGGGTCATCCCCATGCACCAGCCTCAAGCAAGCTGCACCCTACGTCAGACATGGACTGGCGATTCAATTCTTACTTGACAGTATACATGTTAGAATTCCCATTCTCCCAAATCATCCCACCCTCTCCCTCTCCCTCTGAGTCCAAAAGTCCGGTATACACATCTGTGTCTTTTTTCCGGTCTTGCATACAGGGTCGTCATTGCCATCTTCCTAAATTCCATATATATGTGTTAGTATACTGTATTGGTGTTTTTCTTTCTGGCTTACTTCACTCTGTATAATCGGCTCCAGTTTCATCCATCTCATCAGAACTGATTCAAATGAATTCTTTTTAACGGCTGAGTAATACTCCATTGTGTATATGTACCACCGCTTTCTTATCCATTCATCTGCTGATGGACATCTAGGTTGTTTCCATGTCCTGGCTATTATAAACAGTGCTGCGATGAACATTGGGGTACATGTGTCTCTTTCAATTCTGGTTTCCTCTGTGTGTATGCCCAGCAGTGGGATTGCTGGGTCATAAGGTAGTCCTATTTGCAATTTTTTAAGGAATCTCCACACTGTTCTCCATAGTGGCTGTACTAGTTTGCATTCCCACCAACAGTGTAGGAGGGTTCCCTTTTCTCCACACCCTCTCCAGCATTTATTGCTTGTAGATTTTTGGATCGCAGCCATTCTGACTGGTGTGAAGTGGTACCTCATTGTGGTTTTGATTTGCATTTCTCTAATAATGAGTGATGTTGAGCATCTTTTCATGTGTTTGTTAGCCATCCGTATGTCTTCTTTGGAGAAATGTCTATTTAGTTCTTTGGCCCATTTTTTGATTGGGTCGTTTATTTTTCTGGAATTGAGTTGCATAAGTTGCTTGTATATTTTTGAGATTAGTTGTTTGTCAGTTGTTTCATTTGCTATTATTTTCTCCCATTCAGAAGGCTGTCTTTTCACCTTGCTTATATTTTCCTTTGTTGTGCAGAAGCTTTTAATTTTAATTAGATCCCATTTGTTTATTTTTGCTTTTATTTCCAGAATTCTGGGAGGTGGATCATAGAGGATCCTGCTGTGATTTATGTCTGAGAGTGTTTTGCCTATGTTCTCCTCTAGGAGTTTTATAGTTTCTGATCTTACATTTAGATCTTTAATCCATTTTGAGTTTATTTTTGTGTACGGTGTTAGAAAGTGATCTAGTTTCATTCTTTTACAAGTGGTTGACCAGTTTTCCCAGCACCACTTGTTAAAGAGATTGTCTTTACTCCATTGTATATTCTTGCCTCCTTTGTCAAAGATAAGGTGTCCATATGTGTGTGGGTTTATCTCTGGGCTTTCTATTTTGTTCCATTGATCTATATGTCTGTCTTTGTGCCAGTACCATACTGTCTTGATGACTGTGGCTTTGTAGTAGAGCCTGAAGTCAGGCAAGTTGATTCCTCCAGTTCCATTCTTCTTTCTCAAGATTGCTTTGGCTATTCGAGGTTTTTTGTATTTCCACACAAATCTTGAAATTATTTGTTCTAGTTCTGTGAAAAATGTGGCTGGTAGCTTGACAGGGATTGCATTGAATTTGTAAATTGCTTTGGGTAGTATACTCATTTTCACTATATTGATTCTTCCGATCCATGAACATGGTATATTTCTCCATCTATTAGTGTCCTCTTTGATTTCTTTCATCAGTGTTTTATAGTTTTCTATATATAGGTCTTTAGTTTCTTTAGGTAGATATATTCCTAAGTATTTTATTCTTTTCATTGCAATGGTGAATGGAATTGTTTCCTTAATTTCTTTTTCTACTTTCTCATTATTCGTGTATAGGAATGCAAGGGATTTCTGTGTGTTGATTTTATATCCTGCTACTTTACTATATTCATTGATTAGCTCTAGTAATTTTCTGGTGGAGTCTTTAGGGTTTTCCATGTAGAGGATCATGTCATCTGCAAACAGTGAGAGTTTTACTTCTTCTTTTCCAATTTGGATTCCTTTTATTTCTTTTTCTGCTCTGATTGCTGTGGCCAAAACTTCCAGAACTATGTTGAATAGTAGTGGTGAAAGTGGACACCCTTGTCTTGTTCCTGACTTTAGGGGAAATGCTTTCAATTTTTCACCATTGAGGATAATGTTTGCTGTGGGTTTGTCATAGATAGCTTTTATTATGTTGAGGTATGTTCCTTCTATTCCTGCTTTCTGGAGAGTTTTTATCATAAATGGATGTTGAATTTTGTCAAAGGCCTTCTCTGCATCTATTGAGATAATCATATGGTTTTTATTTTTCAATTTGTTAATGTGGTGAATTACATTGATTGATTTGCGGATATTGAAGAATCCTTGCATCCCTGGGATAAAGCCCACTTGGTCATGGTGTATGATCTTTTTAATGTGTTGTTGGATTCTGATTGCTAGAATTTTGTTGAGGATTTTTGCATCTATGTTCATCAGTGATATTGGCCTGTAGTTTTCCTTTTTTGTGACATCTTTGTCAGGTTTTGGTATTAGGGTGATGGTGGCCTCATAGAATGAGTTTGGAAGTTTACCTTCCTCTGCAATTTTCTGGAAGAGTTTGAGGAGGATAGGTGTTAGCTCTTCTCGAAATTTTTGGTAGAATTCAGCTGTGAAGCCGTCTGGACCTGGGCTTTTGTTTGCTGGAAGATTTCTGATTACAGTTTCAATTTCCGTGCTTGTGATGGGTCTGTTAAGATTTTCTATTTCTTCCTGGTTCAGTTTTGGAAAATTGTACTTTTCTAAGAATCTGTCCATTTCTTCCACGTTGTCCATTTTATTGGCATACAACTGCTGATAGTAGTCTCTTATGATCCTTTGTATTTCTGTGTTGTCTGTTGTGATCTCTCCATTTTCATTTCTAATTTTATTGATTTGATTTTTCTCTCTTTGCTTCTTGATGAGTCTGGCTAATGGTTTGTCAATTTTATTTATCCTTTCAAAGAACCAGCTTTTGGCTTTGTTGAGTTTTGCTATGGTCTCTTTTGTTTCTTTTGCATTTATTTCTGCCCTAATTTTTAAGATTTCTTTCCTTCTACTAACTCTGGGGTTCTCCAACTCTTCCTTTTCTAGTTGCTTTAGTTGCAGAGTTAGGTTATTTATTTGACTTTTTTCTTGTTTCTTGAGATATGCCTGTATTGCTATGAACTTTCCTCTTAGCACTGCTTTTATAGTGTCCCACAGGTTTTGGATTGTTGTGTTTTCATTTTCATTAGTTTCTATGCATATTTTGATTTCTTTTTTGATTTCTTCTGTGATTTGTTGGTTATTCAGAAGTGTGTTGTTCATCCTCCATATGTTGGAATTTTTAATAGTTTTTCTCCTGTAATTGAGATCTAATCTTAATGCATTATGGTCAGAAAAGATGCTTGGAATGATTTCGATTTTTTTGAATTTATCAAGTTTAGACTTATGGCCCAGGATGTGATCTATCCTGGAGAAGGTTTCATGAGCACTTGAAAAAAAGTGAAATTCATTGTTTTGGGGTGAAATGTCCTATAGATATCAATTAGGTCTAACTGATCTAATGTATCATTTAAAGTTTGCGTTTCTTTGTTAATTTTCTGTTTAGTTGATCTGTCCATAGGTGTGAGTGCGGTATTAAAGTCTCCCACTATTATTGTGTTATTGTTGATTTCCCCTTTCATACTTGTTAGCATTTGTCTTACATATTGCGGGGCTCCTATATTGGGGGCATATATATTTATAATTGTTATGTCTTCTTCTTGGATTGTTCCTTTGATCATTATGTAGTGGCCTTCTTTGTCTCTTTTCACAGCCTTTGGTTTAAAGTCTATTGTATCGGATATGAGTATTGCCACTCCTGCTTTCTTTTGGTCTCTATTTGCGTGGTATATCTTTTTCCAGCCCTTCACTTTCAGTCTGTATGTGTCCCTTGTTTTGAGGTGGGTCTCTTGTAAGCAGCATATAGAGGGGTCTTGTTTTTGTATCCATTCGGCCAGTCTTTGTCTTTTGGTTGGGGCGTTCAACCCATTTACGTTTAAGGTAATTATTGATAAGTGTGATCCCGTTACCATTTACTTTATTGTTTTGGGTTCGAGTTTATACACCCTTTTCGTGTTTCCTGTCTAGAGAATATCCTTTAGAATTTGTTGGAGAGCTGGTTTGGTGGTGCTGAATTCTCTCAGCTTTTGCTTGTCTGTAAAGCTTTTGATTTCTCCTTCGTATTTGAATGAGATCCTTGCTGGGTACAGTATTCTGGGCTGTAGGTTATTGTCTTTCATCACTTTAAGTATGTCTTGCCATTCCCTCCTGGCCTGAAGAGTTTCTATTGAAAGATCAGCTGTTATCCTTATGGGAATCCCCTTGTGTGTTATTTGTTGTTTTTCCCTTGCTGCTTTTAATATTTGTTCTTTGTGTTTGATCTTTGTTAATTTGATTAATATGTGTCTTGGGGTGTTTCACCTTGGGTTTATCCTATTTGGAACTCTCTGTGTTTCTTGGACTTGGGTGATTATTTCCTTCCCCATTTTAGGGAAGTTTTCAACTATTATCTCCTCAAGGATTTTCTCATGATCTTTCTTTCTGTCTTCTTCTTCTGGGACTCCTATAATTCGAATGTTGGAGCGTTTCATATTGTCCTGGAGGTCTCTGAGATTGTCCTCATTTCTTTTAATTCGTTGTTCTTGTTTCCTCCCTGATTCATTTATTTCTACCATTCTATCTTCTATTTCACTAATCCTATCTTCTGCCTCCGTTATTCTACTAATTGTTGCCTCCAGAGTGTTTCTGATCTCATTTATTGCATTATTCATTATATTTTGACTCTTTTTTATTTCTTCTAGGTCCTTGTTAAACCTTTCTTGCATCTTCTCCATCCTTGTCTCTAGCCTATTTATCTGTGATTCCATTTTGATTTCAAGATTTTGGATCATTTTCACTATCAATATTCGGAATTCCTTCTCCGGTAGATTCCCTACTTCTTCCACTTTTGTTTGGTTTGGTGGGCAACTCTCCTGTTCCTTTACCTGCTGTGTATTCCTCTGTCTCTTCATCTTGGTTATATTGCTGCGTTTGGGGTGGCCTTTTTATATTCTGGGAATTTGTGGAGTTCTTTTTATTATGGAGCTTCCTCACTTTGGGTGGGGTTCTATCAGTGGCTTGTCAAGGTTTCCTGGTTAGGGAGGCTTGTGTTGGAGTTCTGGTGGGTGGAGCTGGGTTTCTTCTCTCTGGAGTGCAATGGAGTGACCCGTAATGGGTTACGAGACATCAAAGGTTTTGGGATAATTTTGAGCTGCCTGTATATTGAAGCTCAGGGGAGTGTTCCTGTGTTGCTGGAGAATTTGCGTGGTATGTCTTGTTTTGGAATTTGTTGGCCCTTGGGTGGAACTTGGTTTCGGTGTAGGTATGAAGGCATTAGATGGGCTCCTATTGCTTAATGTTCCCTGAATTCAAGAGTTCTCTAATGTTTTCAGGCTTTGGATTTAAGCCTCCTGCTTCTGGTTTTCAGTTTTATTTTTACAGTAGCCTCTAGACTTCTCCATCTATACAGCACCGATGATAAAACATCTAGGTTAAAGATGAAAAGTTTCTCCACATTGAGGGACACTCAGAGAGGTTCACTGAGTTATAAGGAGAAGAGAAGATGGAGGGGGTAGTTAGAGGTAACTGGAATGAGATGCGGTGAGATCAAAAGAGAAGAGAGCAAGCTAGCCAGTAGTCACTTCCTTATGTGCGCTCTACAGTCTGGACCGCTCAGAGGTATTTACAGAGTTATACGGGGAAGAGGAGAGGGAGGAAGTAGACAGAGGTGACCAGGAGGATCAGAGAGAGGAATGAGTAGGAGAGAGACAAATCCTGCCAGTAACCTGTTCCTTAGGTGTTCTCCACCGTCTGGAACACACAGAGATTCACAGAGTTGGATAGAGGAGAGATGGGGGAGAAAAGAGACAGAGGCCACCTGGTGGAGAAAAAGGAGAGTCCAGAGGAGGAGAGAGTGGTCAAGCCAGTAATCTCGCTCTCAGGTAAACTGGGATAGTGAAGTTTGGGTTTTTAAATGTACAAAATTGACCACAAAAACCTAAGAGCAAAGATTAAAAATCTAGAGTAGAGGTTGGATTTTCAAAGATACAATATTAGAGAGAAGCAGAAGGAAAAAGGAAGAAAGAAAGAAAGAAAAAAAAAAAAGAAAGAAAAAGAATTATTAAAAAACAAACAAACAATCAAAAAAAAAAAAAAAGCCATCAACAACCATCCAAAGACTGTATATGGTGTTTGCCTTTAAAAAAAAAAAAAAAAAAAGAAAGTCTTCTTAAAAAACAAACAAAAAAAAATATAGTAATAATAGGTTATAGAAATAAAAATTAGAGGAGAAATAGAAGACTTAACAAATAAAAAAAAGCAAAAAAAAAAAAAGGAATGATTTTAAAAATATTAAAAATATCTGGCCCTTTCTGGTGTAATGGGCTGTGTGGGATCACTTCCAAGGTGGTTCCCTCTGTTTAACTTCTTCTGTTTGCTGGCTTTTTAGGCTCACTAGTTCAGTTGCGCTGTGGGGAGGGGGGCTGCTGCTAACAAATAGCACTGTCGTGTGCACGCAGTATCTCTGCCCGGCTTGACCTGTCCTTTCTCGCGGCGCACAAACCGCTCCGGCTCTAGGATGCTCAGCCGGGAACCGTCTAGGGCCGGCCCTAGGCTGCGTGCACTTCCCCGGTCCAAGCCGCTCAGGTTCGGCGCTCAGGCAGCCCTCAGAGGCACAGATTCGGCTGGAACTGCGCTTTGTGCCCTTCCCAGGTCCGAGTAGCTCAGGAGTTTGGCGAGCGCGATCGCCGCGGCTTGTCACCTTTCCTGCCGCTGCTGCTCAGCTTTCTGGGCGGACCGCTGGCGCACCCCGTGCCGTAGATTGTGACTGTCCAGCACCCCCAGAAGTCTTAGCAAAGGAGCTTGCTTGCAGTTAGGTAAGTAAAGTCTCTCCGAGTCTGCAATTGCCCCTTTCCAGTCCTTACGACTCTGGCTGCCTGTCCCCGGCGGGGGATGGTCTGTAGCCGGCTTTTCCCGTTCCGTCCTTTGTTCTGTGCTCGGTCCTGGCGGTGTCTTATGTTCGAGCTTTTCGCGTGGTAGCTATCCCACAGTCTGGTTTGCTAGCCCACGTTAGATCGTTCTGGTTGTGCGTGGGGCATTCCTGCCCGATTCTTACAAAGCTCTGCAGCCCGCGCCTCCCGCGCGTCCCTGCCCTGCCCCCACTTCCTAGTGGCGGATGCAGGCGTCTGTGCTGCTTTTCCGCTGGGGGAGTTACTGTTGGGCTTGTAATCTGTTGGTTTTAATTATTTATCTATTTTTCCTTCCTGTTATGTTGCCCTCTGTGTTTCCAAGGCTCGCCACCAACTCGGCAGGGAGAGTGTTTCGTGGTGTTTGGAAACCTCTCTTCTTAAAATTCCCTTCCCGGGACGGGCTTCCCTTCCCGGGACGGGCTTCCCTTCCCGGGACGGAGCTCCCTCCCCACCTCCTTTGTCTCCTTTTTCGTCTTTTATATTTTTTCCTACCTGTTTTTGAAGACAATGATCTGCTTTTCTGGTTGCCTGATGTCCTCTGCCAGCCTACAGAAGTTGTTTTGTGACGTTTGCTCGGCGTTTAAATGTTCTTTTGAGGAATTTGTGAGGGAGAAAGTGGTCTTCCCGTCCTATTCCTCTGCCATCTTTCCCTCTCCCAACTTGAATTTTTGTATGCTGCCCTTTAAGATATCACTTTAAGAAGCTATAATTCACTTATTAAAATTTTTTTTTTAATTTTTGCTATTAACAAGTAGGGCTTTATTATTGTGGTCAATAGACAGTATTTTCTATATTAAAGCAGGCATTTTTATAATGCTTTATTTCAGTTACTATTAGGTGATTGAATTCTCTCTTGTTGTTAGGGATTTTTATTCTGTATTACTATTTTCATAAATTTTAGTGTTGCCTTTATTAAATTAAGCTATAGCTATGTTCTCAAATGGATGTCTACTAGTATTTAGAAGTCTAGTGAAGACCCTCTCCCTTACCACTTTTATCGATTCATTTGATTTTTCCCTTTAATGTTGAACCTCTATAAATATTTATCTATATTTTTAAAATACTTGTATGCTTTAAATATCAAGGTTAGCCTATTTAGCAAGTCAGTCCATGTAAGCACATCTCTCATTTTAATTGTATTAATTCGCCTCCTCAGAGAAAGAAAGTGAAGCTTCCATCTGTCCCTGTCAATTTTGTTTCTTCCCAAAGAGATGACAAAGACATTTTTACTGTATAGGTGTGAAATGCACAAGTATGGTAACTCAAGTTCACTCCCACGCCTACTTATTTTTCCATAAAACATTCTATCAACAAGTAGAGCGCTTAAAGATGAGTGACACTAGTGGGCTCAGCATCCTTACTTTCATCTCAGTCTCCAATTAGAAAGCAACAATTCCAAGCCAGAAATCTTCAGCTAGTCTCTTTTTTTTAAAAAAAGTAATTATTTTAATTGGAAGCTAATTGTATACACAGAAGATCTGTACAAAACAGATCTTCATGACCTGGATAATCATGATTGTGTGATCACTCATCTAGAGCCAGACGTCCTGCAATGTGAAGTCAAGTAGGCCTTAGAAAGCATCACTACAAACAAAGCTAGTGGAGGTGATGGAATTCCAGTTGAGCTTTTTCAAATCCTGAAAGATGATGCTGTGAAAGTGCTGCACTCAATATGCCAGCAAATTTGGAAAACTCAGCAGTGGCAACAGGACTGGAAAAGGTCAGTTTTCATTCCAATCCCAAAGAAAAGCAATGCCAAAGAATGCTCAAACTACCACACAATTGCACTCATCTCACATGCTCATAAAGTAATGCTCAAAATTCTCCAAGCTAGGCTTCAGCAATACGTGAACCATGAACTTCCTAATGTTCAAGCTGGTTTTAGGAAAGGCAGAGGAACCAGAGATCAAATTGCCAACATCTGCTGCATCATTGAAAAAGCAAGAGAGTTCCAGAAAAACATCTACTTCTGCTTTATTGACTATGCCAAAACCTTTGACTGTGTGGATCACAATAAACTGTGGAAAATTCTGAGAGAGATGGGAATACCAGACCACCTGACCTGCCTCTTGAGAAATCTGTATGCAGGTCAGGAAGCAACAGTTAGAACTGGACATGGAACAACAGACTGGTTCCAAATAGGAAAAGGAGTACGTCAAGGCTGTATATTGTCACCCTGCTTATTTAACTTCTATGCAGAGTACATCATGAGAAATGCTGGACTGGAAGAAACACAAGCTGGAATCGAGACTGCCAGGAGAAATAACAATAACCTCAGATATGCAGATGACACCACCCTTATGGCAGAAAGTGAAGAGGAGCTAAAAAGCCTCTTGATGGAAGTGAAAGAGGAGAGTGAAAAAGTTGGCTTAAAGCTCAGCATTCAGAAAACAAAGATCATGGCATCCGGTCCCATCACTTCATGGCAAATAGATGGGGAAACAGTGGAAACAGTGTCAGACTTTATTTTGGGGGGCTCCAAAATCACTGCAGATGGTGACTGCAGCCATGAAATTAAAAGACGCTTACTCATTGGATGAAAAGTTGTGATCAACCTAGATATATTCAAAAACAGAGACATTACTTAGCCGACTAAGGTCCGTCTATTCAAGGCTATGGTTTTTCCTGTGGTCATGTATGGATGTGAGAGTTGGACTGTGAAGAACACTGAGTGCTGAAGAATTGATGCTTTTGAACTGTGGTGTTGGAGAAGGCTCTTGAGAGTCCCTTGGACGACAAGGAGATCCAACCAGTCCATTCTGAAGGAGATCAGTCCTGGGTGTTCTTTGGAAGAAATGATGCTAAAGCTGAAACTCCAATACTTTGACCACCTCATGTGAAGAGTTGACTCATTGGAAAAGGATCTGATGCTGGGAGGGATTGGGGGCAGGAGGAGAAGGGGACGACAGAGGATGAGATGGCTGGATGGCATTACTCACTCGATGAACGTGAATCTGAGTGAACTCTGGGAGTTGGTGATGGACAGGGAGGCCTGGCATGCTGCCATTCATGGGGTCGCAGAGTCAGACACGACTGAGCGACTGAACTGAACTGAGTGGGTTTTGCCATACATCGACATGAATCAGCCACGGGACCACATGTGTTCCCCATCCAGTACCCTCCTCCCACCTCCCTCCACATCTCATCCCCCAGGGTCATCACAGTGCAACATCCCTGAGCACCCTGTCTCATGCATCGAACCTGGACTGGCGCCACTTCTATGAGATTTAGAGCTGCACTATTAATGATGACTTGTCCTCCAGGAATATTTCATAGCCTCTTCATGCATGAATTTAATTTCTCAGTCAAGGCAAAGTAACGTCACATGAAGCCCCATCACAGTAATTTCCAAAGAACCAAGACAGGAAATATTTGAGGAAGAAAATGTTTTATGTGAAATATAAAACATAGGTTTTTAGATTTGACTAGTCTTGAGAAAATAAAGATTTTAAGAAATGTTTTATATGGGCTTTGCTAAATTAGTTAACATGTTAAACTAGTAAAATTGTTCAACAGTAACATACTTTTATACCTAAAATGTAATAGGATCCTTAGGCTACAGAATTTCTGCCTGGGGCTGCAGGACACAATGATATTACTTCTCCTTATGGCAGGCATAAAATCTCTCCTCCCTGTGACTGTTTTCGCACTGTGTCCACATTTACTCTGAACTTTTTTCCTATGTAAAACCATGAACTTCAGCTTTTCCCTTTCTTGAGATTCTCTTGATTACCACAACTACAGTTTTAGCAGTCCGACAACCCAAAATATACTCTCTTGATCACTATGGCTTCACAGACAGTCTGGTAGTCTGAGAATTCACAGAGTAGGGATGCATGGAGAAAATCAGTCTATCTACTCTTGCTCTGGCCTCCTCTTTCATTAACTTTAATGTATTTGGAACAGCACAGCAGGATCATCCCCAGTCAAGCTTCTGGCTCTTCAGCTTATTTGTAAAGCATTAGTTGACAGCAGGTTCCTAAAAATCTTTTTTTTCACTCAAGGGAAGAAGTTTGTATAGAGAAATATTTAAAAAAAGAAACAGAAGGTTTAGTTTAGCAATAACCTTAGGAATAAAGTATTTGTGTTTATCCCAGTGATTCTACTTAAGAAAGATATTGAGCCCCAACATGCCTGTGTTTTAGCAGAGGTCTCACTCTTAATGCCTAAACAGAATCCCATTTACTCCTTTTCTAATCGCTGAATTGCTGAGAAACACTCAATTTTCACATGTAATTGTAATAACCTACTAGCACTTATTATCATAACTAACAGTTGTTGTGTTAGGATAAATGTTGAATTAACAATAAGAAGAATGAGTATCAAAAATACATACCATAGGTCAACTACTGGGCAATTACAGTTGGGTCAAACATTTAGGGAGAGAGTGGTTGGAAATTTAAATAAAAAAAAAATATTTCTGTGACGTTTTACATGCAACTCTTTCTCTTAGTTTTAAAAAGTTAACAGTAATTTGTATCACAACTTGTTTTTTTTTTTAATCAATAAGCTTTATTTTTTAAGCATTTTAGTTTATCAGCAAAACTGCCCAGGAAGTAGTTTCTGTGTGTTCCCCACACATGCACAACTTCCTCCTCTATGGACACCCCAGATGACAGTGGTACATTTATCACAATTGTTAGACCTATACTGTCAACTTACTATCACCCAAAGTCTGTTATTTACTTTAGGATTCACTCTTGGTGTTATATGTTTCATGGATTTGGCCTGATGTATAATGACATTATCCCCTAGTGTAGTATCATATCTATGTACATAGATTCACTCCCCTAAAAATCCTCTAGGCTCTTCCTCTTCATCCCTCCCTCCCCTCCACCAACCTCTGCCCATCACTGATCTTATAATGACATATATCCACTAGTGTAGTATCATATCTATGTACACAGATTCACTCCAATAAAAATCCTCTATGTTCTCCCTATTCATCCCTTCCTCTCCTCCACCAGCCCCTGGACACCACTGATTATTTCACTGTCTCCATTTCCCCTCTTTCAGAATGTCATATCAGTTCAGTTCAGTAGCTCAATTGTGTCCAGCTCTTTGCAACCCCATGAATCACAGCACGCCAGGCGTCCCTGTCCATCACCAACTCCCGGAGTTCACTCAAACTCATGTGCATTGAGTCAGTGATGCCATCCAGCCATCTCATCCTCTGTCGTTCCCTATTCCTCCTGCCCCCAATCCCTCCCAGCATCAGAGTCTTTTCCAGTGAGTCAACTCTTCACATAAGGTGCCCAAAGTACTAGAGTTTCAGCTTCAGCATCATTCCTTCCAAAGAAATCCCAGGGCTGATCTCCTTCAGAATGGACTGGTTGGAGCTCCTTGCAGTCCAAGGGACTCTCAAGAGTCTTCTCCAACACCATAGTTCAAAAGCATCAATTCTTCAGCGCTCAGCTTTCTTCACAGTCCAACTCACATCCATACATGACCATTGAAAAAACCATAGCCTTGACTAGATGAACCTTTGTTGGCAAAGTAATATCTCAGCTTTTTAATATGCTATCTAGGTTGGTCATAACTTTTCTTCCAAGAAGTAAGCGTCTTTTAATTTCATGGCTGCAATCACTATCTGCAGTGATTTTGGAGCCCCCCCAAAAAAACAAATACAAAGTCTGACACTGTTTCCACTGTTTCCCCATCTACTTCCCATGAAGTGGTGGGACCAGATGCCATGATCTCAGTTTTCTGAATGTTGAGCTTTAAGCCAATAGATGGAGTCATAACATATGTAGCCTTTTCAGATTGGCTTCTTTCACTTAGCATGCATTTAATGTTCTTCCAGGTTTTCTTCTTCTTTTTTCCCCCTAAGTTTTAGTAATATTATTTTCCCCAACTCTCTTTTCTATTGTCACTGAAGTATAAAATCATTCAAAGATGAAAGAGTAAGATTAGTAGGGTACAATGAAGCGTATGCCTGAATCACTTGCTTCTGATTCTGTAAGTTACCTTTGAGTTTTAAGAGAATTCATAGGAACAGTCTGGTCTATTCACAGAGAAACTGAGCACATCTGGAAAAATGTAATTAAATATCTTGGATTTTAGAAATCCTTTGAGTATGGCTTTATCACACCTTTTCACAAAACCTCATTTAAAGGAATTCCAACAGGTACTAAAGCATCATCCAAAATAATGTGCTTGAGTATTAAGGGGGCATGCACAGGAATGCAAAGTGAAGGACTTAAGGAAAGAACATTCAACAACCTAGAACTTGAGAGGCATCAAAAATACTATTTAGGACATTCAGAAATCAAATCAAATAATTTCTTCCTCAGTAGGGACATGACTTTCCATCTAGATCATTCATTTTTACTCTTGTCTAGATGACTGTGCTTATATGGGAAGATCATCACAAAATCGTACCTTTGCCTTTCTGTTATTCTGAAAATGAGCTTCAGCAATCAAAAGAGATTCTAGTAATTAAGGAGGAAATGTGGAAAATAAAATTTTAAGAAGCCATATTGGAGCCTGTCAAGCTGAAAGAATTATAAACATTATATTCTCAAAAATGAAAAAAAATCCAAGATTGAAACTGCAGCTTGAGTGCGAGATTTTAGGACTCAGTTTCCTGAAATTTACAAGAAAGATCATTGAAACCTATTTTGAATTAACATATTTCAGGTTTAATTTTGTCAGCTATATAAAACAAAGTTGTCTTTAAAATATATAGAGTTCAGTTATCTTTCTTATTCCTCTTCTAATATTTTTTTCACAGTAATGCTAGCAAAAAGGTTAAAAGGATCAAGTTAGTGAAGAAGAGATTATTAAGTGTAACTGTCCACCATCCCACTCAGTTCACAAACTTATACTATTCCTTGTTCTTCCTATCATAAAAATATCTCTTTTCAATTTTTATGCAAGTTATTACAAAGCAACTAAATATTAGACATAATTTATTTATTAATGATGGTATAATATTCAGTTTATTTATTGACCAAACTGATCACATAGACCACAGCCTTGTCTAATTCAATAAAACTATGAGCCATGCTGTATAGGGACATGCAAGAGGCAAAAAGGTAGGACACTGAAAGATGAACTCCCCAGGTCGGTAGATGCCCAATATGCTACTGGAAAAAAGTGGAGAAATAACTCCAGAAAGAATGAAGAGATGGAACCAAAGCGAAAACAGCACCCAGTTGTGGATGTGACTGTGATGGAAGTAAAGGCCGATGCTGTAAAGAACAATATTGCATAGGAACGTAGAATGTTAGGTCCGTGAATCAAGACAAATTGGAAGTGGGTCAAACAGGAGGTGGCAAGAGTAAATATCTAAATTTTATGATTCAGTGAACTAAAATGGACTGGAACGGGCGAATTTAATTCAGATGACCATTATATCTACTACTGTGGGCAAGAATCCCTTAGAAGAAATGGAGTAGCCATTATAGTCAACAATAGAGTCCAAAATACAGTCCTTGGATGCAATCTGAAAAACAACAGAAGGATCTCTGTTCATTTCCAAGGCAAACCATTCAATATCACAGTAATCCAAGTCTATGCCCCAGCCAGTAATGCTCCAGAAGCTGAAGTTGAGTAGTTCTATGAAGACCTATAAGACCTTCTAGAACTAACCCCCCAAAACGATGTCCTTTTCATTATAGGGGACTGGAATGTAAAAGTAGGAAGTCAAGAGATACCTCAAGTAACAGGCAAATTTGGTCTTGGAGTACAAAATGAATCCATGCAAAGGCTAACAGAGTTTCCCAAGAGAACACACTGGTCCTAGTAAACACCTTCTTCCAACGAGACGACTCTACACATAGACATTACCAGGTTGTCAGTACTGAACTCAGACTGATTATATTCTTTGCAGCCAAAGATGGAAAAGCTCTATACAGTCAGCAAAAACAAGACCAGGGGCTCTGACTGTGGCTCAGATCATGAATTCCTTATTGCCAAATACAGACTTAATTGAAGAAACTAGGGAAAACCACTAGACCATTCAGGTATGACTTAAATCCCTTGCAATTATACAGTGGAAGTGACAAATAGTTCCAAGGGATTAGATCTGATAGAGTGCCTGAAGAACTTTGGATGGAGGTTCATGACATTTTACAGGAGGCAGAGATCAAGACCAAACTCCAGAAAAAGAATTTCAAAAGGAAAAATGATTGTCTGAGGAGGCCTTATAAATAGCTGAGAAAAGAAGACAAGCTAAAGGCAAAGGAAAGATGGAAAGATATACCCATTTGAATGCAGAGTTCCAAAGAATAGCAGGGAGAGATAAGAAAGCCTTCCTCAGTGATCAATGCAAAGAAATAGAGGAAAATAATAGAATGGGAAAGACTAGAGATCTCTTCAAGAAAATTAGAGATACCAAGGGAATATTTCATGCAAAGATGGGCACAATAAAGGACAGAAATGGTATGGACCTAACCGAAGCAGAAGATTTTAAGAAGAGGTGGCAAGAATACACAGAAGAGCTATACAAAAATGATCTTAATGTACCAGATAACTATGATGGTGTGATCACTCACCTAGAGCCACACATCCTGGGTGCAAAGTCAAGTGGGCCTTAGGAAGCATCACTATGAACAAGGCTAGAGGAGATGATGGAATTCGAATAGCTATTTCAAATCCTAAAAGATGATGTTGTGAAATTGCTGCACTCAATATGCAAGCAAATTTGGAAAACTCAGCAATGGCCACGGGACTGGAAAAGGTCAGTTTTCATTCCAATCCCCAAAAAAGGCAATGTCAAAGAATGTTCAAAGTACCACACAGTTGTACTCATCTCACACACTAGCAAAGTAATGCTCAAAATTCTCCAAACCAGGCTTTAACAGTATGTGAACCATGAACTTCCAGATGTTCAAGCTGGATTTAGAAAAGACAGAGGAACCAGAGATCAAATTGCCTATATCCAATGAATCATCAAAAGAGCAAGACAGTTCCAGAAAAACATCTGCTTTATTGACTACCTCAAAGCCTTTGACTGTGTGGATCACAGCAAACTGTGGAAAATTTGGAAAGAGATGGGAATAGCAGACCACCTGACCTGTCTCCTGAGAAATCTGTAAGCAGGTCAAGAGGTAACAGATAGAACTAGACATTGGAAGAACAGACAGGTTCCAAATCAGGAAATGAGTATGTCAAGGCTGCATATTGTCACGCTGCTTATTTAACTTATATGCAGACTGCATCATGCAAAATGCTGGGCTGGATGAAGCACAAGCTGGAATCAAGATTGATGGGAAAAATATCAATAACCTCAGGTATGCAGATGACACCACCCTTATGGCAGAAAGCAAAGAAGAACTAAATAGTTTCTTGAAGAAAATGAAAGAAGAGAGTAAAAATGTTGGCTTAAAACTCAACATTAAGGAAACTAAGATCTTGGCATCCGATCCCATTACTTTATGGCAAATAGAAGGGTAACAATGGAAAGAGTGAGAGACTATTTTCTTGGGCTCCAAAATCTCTGCAGATGGTGACTGCAGCTATGAAATTAAAACGCACTTGCTCCTCGGAAGGAAAGCTATTATCAACCTAGACAGCATATTATAAAACACATTACTTTGCCAGCAAAGATCCAACTAGTCAAAGCTATGGTCTCTCCAGTAGTCATTTATGAATGTGAGAGTTGGACTATAAAGAAAGCTGAGCACTGAAGAAATGATGCTTTTGAACTGTTGTGTTGGAGAAGACTTTTGAGAGTATCTTGGAGATCCAACCAGTCCATCCTAAAGGAAATCAGTCCTGAATATTCATTGGAAGGACTGATGCTGAAGCTGAAACTCCAATACTCTGGCCACCTGATTCAAAGAACTGACTCACTAGAAAAGACACTGATCATGGGAAAGGTTGAAGGTGGGAGGAGAAGGGGAGGACAGAGGATGAGATGGTTGGATGGCGCCACTGACTTGATGGATGTGAGTTTGAGTAAGCTCCAGGAGTTGGTGATGGACAGGGAAGCCTCACATGCTGCAGTCCATGGGGTCTCAAAGAGTCAGACACAGCTGAGTGAACTGAACTGAACTGAACTGGATTGATTTAGCATTGTGAAATTTGAAGATTCATTTCAGTAAAATCTTCTCCATTTTAATAGTTATTAGAGTTTTTTATTTGTTAACTACTTTTGTAATATAAAACTGTATTTCTGTATTTCAGTTTCTGGTTTCACATGTAAGGTTCATGGAAGGTTTCACATGTAAGGTTCATGGAAGTTTCTACTCCATCCTGACAAGTAAAAAGCTGAATACTTTGAAAAAAACAGATATTCTTCTTGGATCCAGAAGAGAGGGGTGGACACTGGGGAAACCACTGCCCCCCACCCAGGTTGGAGAGATAAACAGGTCAACACAAAGAGTCATGGCCTCCTGTAGCAGAGAGTCCCAAGTGGAAACTACAAGGGGAACCAATGACAAGATAGGAAAACTTGAACTGTAATTGATGAATTGCTGGAAGGTGAGTGTGTACAACTATGACTGTTAAAAATTCCCAAAGGACCCAGTGAAATTGGGGGTCACTATACTTTTGTTAGTTTCACATGTGGAGCTCAGTCAGATCTTTCAGTAAATATTGGATAAAAATATGTAAAAAAATAAGTGACAGTAATGATACAAGGTCAGGAAGGATAAATTAGGATTATTTTATTATAAGATACTCACATAATTATGAAGCAATGTTGGTTTATTCAGAAGTGGCCTTCAGTTAATTGTAAATGTATATTGCAAACTCTAAAGCAACCACTAAAAACAGTTAAAAAAAAAGTGTAAATGATACTCCTAGAAAGGAAAGAAAATGGAATTATATAAAATATTCGGGTAAAAACACAAAAGATAGAAAAACAGAGAAGACAAAAATAGGAACAATGAACAAGGGTAGCAAACAGAAAACAATAACAAATATGATATATATTAATCCAATGATATCAATAATTACTTTGAACATATATGGTTTAAATTCACCAGTTGGAAGACAGTGGTTGTTAAAGAGGACTTCCCAGGTGGCTCAGTGGTAAAGAATCTGCTTGTCAGTGCATGAGAGGCAGGTTCAATCCCTGGGTCAGGAAGATCCTCTGGAGTAGGAAATGGCAACCCACTTCAGTTTTCTTGCCTAGAAAATTCATGGACAGAGGACCCTGGTGAGTTTACAGTCCATGGAGTTATAAATAGTCAGATGTGAGTGAGCATGCACGCATATATTGTCTATAATAAAACCACTTTAAATATAAAGATGCATATAGAATAAAAGTAAATGGATGGAGAAATGTATACCATGCTATTACTAATCAAAAGAAAATAAGAGTAGGATTATTAATTTCAGACCACAAATTTCAATGCAAGAAAGTTATCAGGGATAAAGAAAAGCATTTCATAGTGATGAATTCAGTTCATCAGGGGTCATTTCACCAAAAACATAACAACCCTGAACATGTTTGCACCTCACAACAGAGCATCAAATTATGTGAGGCAAAAACTGATGGAACTGCACAGAGAAATACATGACTCCATTACCATAGTTGTATATTTCAACACCTCTCAGAAATGGACAGATACAAAATTAGATAGAAAATTAGTAAGGACACAATTAAACTCAACAACACCATCATAAATACATGGCTGTGTTCTCTGTTCTGTTCCATTAATCTTTGTGTTTATTCTTTTGCCAGTGCTACACACTTTCTTGATTAGTTTAGCTTTATAGTAAGTCTTAAAGTTAGGTTGTAACAGTCCTCCATCTTTGTTCTCCTTTAATATTGTGTCATCTATTCTGTTTTTTTTTTTTTTTTTTTTTTTTGCCTCTCCAAGTAAATTTTAGAATTAGTTTGACAAAAGAACAGAGGCAAATCAGTGAAACAAAGATAGTCTTTTCAACAAATAGTGCTGGAACAACTAACATCTACATGCAGGAAAATGAATCTGTATACAGACCATACACGCTTCACAAAAGTTATCTCAAAATGAATCATAGAGCTAAATGTAAAATGCAAAAGTATAAATTTATACTTCTATAAAATTCCTAAAATTCATATCAAAACAACTGTGAGATACCAATACAAATCTACTAGTATGGCCAAATCTGGAACCCTGTAACAACAAATGCTGGTAAGGATGTAGAACAAGAAATTTTCCTTTCTGGTGGTAATGAAAAATGGTACAGCTCCTTTGGAAGACTGTTTGGCAGTTTCTTAAAATAGTAAACATATTCTCACCATATGTTCCAGCAATTGCACACCTACTGCTTACCCAAAGGAGTTGATAACTTCAGTTCAGTTCAGTCACTCAGTCGTGTCTGACTCTTTGCGATCCCATGAATCACAGCACTCCAGGCTTCCCTGTCCATCACCAACTCCCGGAGTTCACTCAGACTCACGTCCATCGAGTCAGTGATTCCATCCAGCCATCTCATCCTCTGTCGTTCCCTTCTCCTCCTGCCCCCAATCCCTCCCAGCATCAGGGTATTTTCCAATGAGTCAACTCTTTGCATAAGGTGGCCAGAGTACTGGAGTTTCAGCTTTAGCATCATTCCTTTCAAAGAAACCCCAAGGCTGATCTCCTTCAGAATGGATGGGTTGGATCTCCTTGCAGTCCAAGGGACTCTCAAGAGTCTTCTCCAACACCACAGTTCAAAAGCATCGATTCTGCGGCGCTCAGCTTTCTTCACAGTCCAACTCTCACATCCATACATGACCACAGGAAAAACCATAGCCTTGACTAGATGGACCTTTGTTGGCAAAGGTCTTCTTTTTAATATGTTATCTAGGTTAGTCGTAAACTTCCTTCCAAGGAGTAAGCGTCTTTTAATTTCATGGCTGCAATCACCATCTGCAGTGATTTTGGAGTCCAAAAAAATAAAGTCTGACACTGTTTCCACTGTTTCCCCAGCTATTTCCCATGAAGTGATGGGACCAGATGCCACGATCTTTGTTTTCTGAATGTTGAGCTTTAAGCCAACTTTTTTCACTCTCCTCTTTCACTTTCATCAAGAGGCTTTTTAGTTCCTCTTCACTTTCTGCCATAAGGATGGTGTCATCTGCATATCTGAGGTTATTGATATTTCTCCCGGCAATATTGATTCCAGCTTGTGCTTCTTCCAGCCCAGTGTTTCTCATGATGTACTCTGCATAGAAGTTAAATAAGCAGGGTGACAATATACAGCCTTGATGTACTCCTTTTCCTATTTGGAACCAGTCTGCTCATGTCCAGTTCTAACTTTACTTCCTGACCTGCATATAGGTTTCTCAAGAGGCAGGTCAGGTGATCTGGTATTCCCATCTCTTTCAGGATTTTCCACAGTTTATTGTGATCCACACAGTCAAAGGCTTTGGCATAGTCAATAAAGCAATAAAGTTGATAACTTATATGTAGTCAAAAACCTGCATACAGATAGCATCTTTAATCATAAATGCCCACATCTAGAGGTAACCAAACATCCTTTTCAGTAGGTGAGTGGATAAATAAACTGTAGTACATCCAGGCAATGTAATATTATTCAGGACTAAAAAGAATGTATTATCAAACTGTGAAAAGATATGGAAGAATCTTAAATTATTTCTAAATGAAAGAAGGCAAGCTGAAAAGGCCACATACTGTATGACTCCAACATTCTGGAAAAGGCAAAACTATGGAGACAGTAAAGTGATGAGTGGTTGCCATGGATTCTGGAACAATGGGAAATGGGTGAATATGCAGAGGTTGGAGGATATTTAGAGCATTGAAAATGCTTTGTATGATAGCATAATGATAGATGCATGACACTATGCATTTGTCCAAACCCATAGGATACAACATAAAAAATGAATGTTAATATGAACTATGGACTTTGGGTGATAATGAAATGCCGGTGTAGGGTCATCAGTTATAACAAATGTACCACTCTGCTGCAAGGATCTTGATAATGGAGGAGACTGTAGTTGTAAAGAAAATGGGTTTATGGGATATCCCTACACCTTCCTCACAATCTGCTTTGAACCTAAAACTTCTCTGAAAAGTAAAATCTTAAGTGAAAACTCTATTTCTTGCTCCATCAAACTGTAGAGAGCATCTGTTGATCACTCACCCCCCAACTGCTTCATGAGATTATTAATGTCCCTCTGCTCTCTCCACTTTGTCTTTCCATTATAACTCTCAGTCTCTCAGCTACACCATTAATTCCACAGACCTATGACTGAAAACATTAATATTCTGTTTTGTAAGCATATTTAAGTCCTACATCAATTTATTAACCACTATTGACTCTCTTTTGGGCTTCCTCTTAATATAGACAGTGCCATCATAATAAACAAAAACAATGGACAACTTTCACTATCTGCAAATTTTAGTTTTTTTAAGCTTAAGACTTTGCTGTTGCTGCTAAGTTGCTTCAGTCATGTCCAACTCTGTGCGACCCCATAGACGGCAGCCCACCAGGCTCCCCCATCCCTGGGATTCTCCAGGCAAGAATACTGGAGTGGGTTTGCCATTTCCTTCTCCAATGCATGAAAGAGAAAAGTGAAAGTGAAGTCACTCAGTTGTGTCTGAATTTTTAGCGACCCCATGGATTGCAGCCTACCAGGCTCGTCCGTCCGTGGGATTTTCCATGCAGGAGTACTGGAGTAGGATGCCGTTGCCTTCTCCGTTGCAAGACTTTACTTCTTGATAAATTATTAAACAGAACTTATTGAAATCAACCTTTTATGACAGGGATAGATTATGATTTAGGCTCTGTTACTGTTTTTGTCATCACTGGACAAATTTATCAGGAACAACACATGATTATATGTAGCTTTTATGGATCCTTTTATGGCCTTTGACTCTAATTACAGAGTTAAAGGTATAACCAAATGAATTCAGTACAGGCCAGAAGCTTTTGATATAACCTGCACTTAGAAACAGTCTCCTGATGAGTCATGTAATAATTTCCAGTGAATAAAACATGACTGTGTACTGGCTTCCCTCTTCAACTAGTTATTTAATAACTCCATACTTTTTTTTAGTGAGTTTGGAATAAACACCTGCTGGCTCTCCAACTAGAGAGAACAAGAAAATAATCTCTTTTGTGTGTTTTAGGAACATTATATTACTGTCACAAATTAGGAGTGGTGTTAGCAGTGCTATCTAATTAATGTCAGATAGAATGACTAATCATCAACTATTGCAAGAAGAGAGTTATCATTTTAGGTAATGAGCATCCAGCTTTCATCTAGTTTATAGTGAGCAGGCTTGCAGTGTTCCCTAAATCCGGATGCATCAGAATTACTTAGGAAGCATTTTAGGCATACAGTCTCTGGGGACCCACCCACAGAGATTCTCAGTTAGTGGATGTGTTGGAATGATTTAGAAAATCTTCTAAGTGATGCTAAGACAAAGCCAGGTTTTGTAACTACTGTATTCAGCAAGCCAGATTGCTCATTATTTAAAGACACATTATATAATATAAGAGGGCCATCAAAAAGTCACATGATTTCTATATAGATAAACTTTAAAAGGATTTTTTTTTAAATGTTGATATCTACAGTAGGTGTTTAGTAGCACTTGCTTAAATGTTCTTTTTTTTTCATTTTAAATGTATCATGGGCATTCTGTTGATGTTTCCTTTGGACACTAGATTATCCATTTTTATATAAGTTGGAATGAATGCAAAGTTGTTTTCTAAGGGTATTTTGTCTCCCATGGTTACCCATAGAATCATTTACACAAAAGTGAGATTTCTGTTATGTTTCAACTCATTTGCTCGAAGAGCTAACATATGCTTCTTTTTAGGAACATAAGCTTTATGTCTTTGGTTCTGTTAACCTGAATTTCTACCTAAATGTTTGATCATTAATGTATATAAATCAGCTTATACTAACTGGTTACATAAAATATACTCTGGATACTTCTTATTAAATGGTATAAACTTGAACTCTCTGCTGTCCAATATTTATAAAACTTCTGTTTAAATATTACTCTTGAAGGAATAAATTAAATATATGCATTCCAACTCAAATAAAATTGAGTCTTGAATCAAGTCAAGCCAACAGAGGATTGAGTAGTATTCTGCATTGTTTTAGTCCCTAGCACATGGCTTTTATCAGCATTAGACAACCAGTTTCCACCGAGAGAACACAAATCTATATAAAACCATGATGCTACTTATTTTAGGATTATATATTAATATATCCAGTGTTTAAATTAACAGAAAGTTTTCAAAAGCAGAATATCTAAAACCTTCAAGAGATAGGGGAGAATGTATCAGTATCTTTCAGTTTATGGGATCTAACTGTACATGTAGAAATTAATTGTAGACTCACATTTTTTCCTGCTACTATATCCATACCAGTGTTGATTTTACAAATAATGATTTGTTCCGTTCAGTCACTCAGTCATGTCTGACTCTTTGCGACCCCATGAACCACCACACACTAGGCCTCCCTGTCCATCACCAACTCCCGGAGTACACCCAAACCCATGTCCATCGATTAAGTGATGCCATCCAACCATCTCATCCTGTGTCACCCCATTCTCCTCCTACCCTCAATCTTTCCCAGCATCAGGGTCTTGTCAAATGAGTCAGCTCTTCACATCAGGTGGCCACAGTATTGGAGTTTCAACTTCAACATCAGTCCTTCCAATGAACACCCAGGACTAATCTCCTTTAGGATGGACTGGTTGGATCTCCTTGCAGTCCAAGGGACTCTCAAGAGTCTTCTCCAACACCACAGTTCAAAATCATCACTTCTTCAGCACTCAGCTTTCTTTATAGTCCAACTCTCACATCTATACACAACTACTGGAAAAACCACAGCTTTGAGTATATAGACCTTTGTTGGCAAAATAATGTCTCTGCTTTTTAATAAGCTGTCTAGGTTTATCATGGCTTTTCCTCCAAGGAGCAAGTATCTTTTAATTTTGTGGATGCAGTCACCATCTGCAGTGGTTTTGGAGCCCAAGTAAATAAATTTTGTCACTCTTTCCTTTGTTTCCCCTTTTATTTGCCATGAAGCGGTGGAATCAGATGCCATGGTCTTAGTTTTTTGAATGTTGAGTTTTAAGCCAGCTTTTTTACTCTCCTCTTTCACCTTCATCAAGATGCTCTTTAGTTCCTCTTTGCTTTCTGCCAAAATGGTGGTGTTATCTGCATATCTGAGGTTATTTATATTTCTTCCTGCAATATTAATTCCAGCTTGTGCTTCATCCAGGCTGGCATTTTGCATGATGTACTCTGCATATAAGTTAAATAAGCAGGGTGATGATATATAGCCTTGATGTACTCAGTCTGTTCCATGTCAGATTCTAACTGTTGCTTCTTGACCTACGTACAGATTTCTCAGAAGGCAGGTCAGGTGGTCTGGTATTTCCATCTCTTTCAGAATTTTCCACAGTTTGTTGTGATCCACAGAAAGGTTTTGGCATAGTCAATGAGGCAGAAGTGGATATTTTTCTGGAATTATCTTGCTTTTTCGATGATCCAGTGGAAGTTGGCAATTTGATCTCTGGTTCCTCTGCCTTTTCTAAATCCAGCTTGAACATCTGGAAGTTTTCAGTTCATGTGCTGTTGAAGCGTAGCTTGGAGAATTTTGAGCATTGTTTTGCTAGAGTGTGAAATGAGTGCAATTGTGCAGTAGTCTGAACATTCTTTGGCATTGCCTTTCTTTGGGATTGGAATGAAAACAGATGTTTTCCAGTCCTATGGCCATTGCTGAGTTTTCCAAATTTGCTGGCATATTGAGTGCAGCATTTTCACAGCATCATCTTTTAGGATTTGAAATAGGTCAACTCGAATTCCATCACCTCCACTAGCTTTGTCCGTAGTGGTGTCTCCCAAGGCCCACTTAACTTTGCACTCCAGGATGTCTGGCTCTAGGTGAGTGATCACACCATTGTGGTTATCTGGGTCATGAAGATCTGTTTTTTATAGTTCTATGTATTCTTGATACCTCTTCTTAATATCTTCTGCTTCTGTTAGGTCCATACCATTTCTGTCCTTTATTGTGCCCATCTTTGCATGAAATGTTCCCTTGGTATTGGTGATTTTCTTGAAGAGATCTCTTTTCCATTCTATTATTTTCCTCTATTTCTTTGCATTGATCACTTAGGAAGGCTTTCTTATTTCTCCTTGCTGTTCTTTGGAACTCTCCATTCATATAGGTATATCTTTCCTTTTCTCCTTTGCCTTTCACTTCTCTTCTTTTCTTGGTTACTTGTAAGGCCTCCTCAGACAACCATTTTGCCTTTATGCATTTCTTTTTCTTGGGGATTGTTTGGGTCACCACCTCCTATACAGTGTTATGATCCCCCATCCATAGTTCTTCAGGCACTCTGTCTCTCAGATCTAATCACTTGAATCTATTGGTCACTTTCACTGTAATTGTAAGGGATTTTATTTAGGTCATATCTGAATGGTCTAGTGGTTTTCCTTACTATCTTCAATTGAAGTCTGAATTTTGTAATAAGGAATTCATGATCTGAGCCACAGTCACCTTCTGGTCTTTTTTTTTTTTTTTTTTGCTGACTTTATAGAGCTTCTCCATCTGCAGCTGCGAAGAGTATAATCAGTCTGATTTTGGTGTTGACTATCTTTGATGTCCATGTGTCTAGTCATCTCTTGTGTTGTTGGAAGAAGCCATCTTGGGTGGAACAATGACAGAGCTAACATATGATCCAACAATCCATTCCTGTGTATTTATCCAAAGAAATGAAAGCACTATTCAAAAATATATGTTCATCCAAGTGTTCATAGCAGCGTTATTTATAATAGCCAAGATATAGAAGCAATATAAGTGTTCATCACCAGATGAATGACAAAAATGTGGTGTGTGTATATACATATATATAAATATATATACATACTCACAATGGAACTTGCAAATTCATAAAAAAGAATGAAATTTCGCCATTTGAAACAATATTCATGGACCTGTAGGCATTAAGCTTAGTGAAATAAGTCAGATGGTGAAAAGAAATATCATGTTTTCACTTATATATGCAGTGAAAAGATAAAACAAGTGAACAAATATAACAAAACAGAAACATAAAAAAAAGAAACAGAGAATAAACCAGTGGTTGCCAGAAGGGAAAGGGGTGGGGGAAAGGGCAAAATAGATGAAAGAAATTAATTAAGAGATATAAACTACTAGGTATAAAATAAGTAAGTTACAAGGGTGTAATACACAACACAGGGAATATTGTCAATATTTTCCAATAACTTTGTTATGAAATATAATCTAAAAAAAGTCAGATTATTGCATTGTACATCTGAAACTGATACAATACTGATAACTATACTTCAGTTAAAAAATATATTAGTGAAAAACGAACAAACAAAAGTATCTTGTGGTGGGACACTTTGAGGCTATATAAAAATCTTATTCCTCATTAAACTTTCACCCTCTGGTTTTAGTTCATCCATTGATAGTTTTCCTTGACTCAGTTATTTTGCTTGTAGTTGCCAAATGATGATTTTCTAATTCTGTCATTCCTTCTATATCTAGTGGCTGTTAAATGCTCTTCTATAAGAAAGAACATTTCTTTCTTATTGGTTAATTGATTTTTTGATTGGCAGATAGCAATATGTATTCATGTATTCTTATTTTAGTTATGGGCTATAGCTTGTTATGGTTATTATTCAGATGTTCAGATTGTTGCAGATTTAACTAGTGGGAACATGTTCAGGTTGGCTTTTGTGATCTTTTCCCATTTTCATTATTATTTATGAACTTCCTTATTGTCTTTCAGTGCAAGCTATTCCACTAATGGGCTTTATCGTTTGTTGCATAGAACTCCTTGCTTGGCCTTGGATGTTGCCTATTTATGATGCCACTTGGCTGACATTTTGTCTCTCTGCGAACCTAAAAACGCTAATTTAGCTTTATCTCTACCAGCTTCTTGAACCTTCTCTATGCTTCCAGAATGCTGCTTGTATGTGTTCTATCTTGTCTATTTTGAAACCTGTCAGATATTATCTCTGGCACTCTGTATAATGCTACATCCTGTGGGCATTCAGTAGGTATTGGCTGATAGACGGTCATACTCAGAAATGCTTGCTGTGTTATAAACCTCAGGAAGAAGAGCAAGCTAAAAACATGACTTAACCTTTGCAATAGTTAGGACCACAGTAACCTTAATGGCACATGATTTGAGTGGAGACCTTAGGATTATTAATTTTTGGAAGAGTCTAAATGTTAATAGAACACCTGTAGTGAAGAAAATGTGTTTGTACTTGCTGAACAGAAGATTAATGGAACAAAAATGTGTCTAACATTGAAATATATCTTAATGAGATATTTTGTGTTTTCTATTCTATTTATATTAGATTCAGTACTGTTTCTCTCTCTTGTCATCTCCATTTTGGTAAAGGATCTTCTTCTTATCCCTGTTTTTCAATCATCTTGGCTTAAAGTAGACCAGAATTCAGTGGATATTTGTTTCTAGCTTTTGTCAAGGGAACAAAGAGGAAGTAGATGAGGAGGAAAAGAGGAAAGTAGTAGAGAAAATAAAAGGTGTGAAACTCAGCACTTGAGAGTAAAGTTGCTGCTTAGCAGAGCAATGGGAAAAAAGATACATTTGGTAACTTCAACATCAAAGATAATTTTATTGATACTTTTTTCATTTTTATCTATAATTTTCTCTGTGATATAATAAGTAATTTACTAAGAGAAAATACATTTTAAGTGTCATGCTAGGCATCCTTCAACACAATGTAGGGCAAGATATATTTTAAAGTAAAGAGTGCAGAAACTGGAATCAGTAGGAGATGCTATTTCCGCTCATTAGTTTTGAGACCTTGAACAAGACCATGAATGTTAGTTTCATCATGTTGGAATTGGGGATAAGATATCTATTTTATTATGTTGTTGTAAGATATAGAAACTGTATGTGCATAAAGCTTAGAGTTCCTAACACATAATAAATGCTTAACAAATGTTGCTATTAGACCAGCAGATCCCACAGTTCCATGCCGATAAGAATTGTCTAAAAGTATTATTTTTAAAACAAAATAAAACAAACAGATCTCTAGGCCTTTCTTTGAAGATTCTGATCCACTCAGTGTGGGGAAAGACTTGGGGATATCATTTCTTTAAAAAATTTCCTTAATGAATATATCAAATGATCCATATGATCACAAAAAGTGGGCAAACCTATAACAGAGAATCCAGTGCAGCATTGTCCTCTTAAGGGGGAGGTTATGAGGACTAAGGAAACTTATACCCACAGGATCATGATGCCCATAATCTATTTCTAATTGATTTTTTTTTTTCTGAGCTCCTGTTCCCTATTTCTGTGTTGTACATGCCTTTGAAACTAGAATATCCAAACCGAACTTGGCCTTTCCTTCACTATTCACCTTTCAAAGGAAGAAAATTCTTTGTGTTTCATTTCTAGGCAGAAGCACAGCTATCTTTCCAGTTTTCTAACAGAGATGAAAGGGCATCCTTCATTCCTTCTCTTTCTCTTGCTAACTGGTTTTCTGCCTGCAATCTTGCTCCACTCTTAATGTCAGAGTATTAAGTATCTTTCCAAAATATAAATCTAGCTGTGTTTGAACATTTTTAGTGTGCCCTTACAGATCTTTAGAATGGAATCCAAATTTCTCTTGGAAACATTTGAGGACTTTTATGATCTGGCCCTAGAAATCCTCTCTCTAGCTTTGCCTTAGACAATAGTCTTCGTTTCTTACCCTTCTCTCCAGGTAAACTACTCTACAGGCCACGTCCCACTGGTGTTTGCCTTTGCTGTTTCTGGTCTTTCCTGGAATTATGTCCATATCAGCAGCCATACTTTGCTGTAGTTTCAGGAGACTCCTTTACCCTTAGTCTCCTAGATAGCTCAAGGCTCAGATCAAGCATGACATTCTCCTGAAAGCTTTTCTTAGCCCCCTTTTCTCACATTCGCTAACCTTTTCCTATGATCTTCTTTTCGCTTTCATAGCCTGATAATGATATATGTTAAGAATCAATTTTCAAATTCATCTCTCTCTAGAATGGGATTACTTTGAGGAGAATGATTATATTTTAATCATTTTTATTTTCTCAATTACTTGAACAACTTCTGATTTATGGAAGGTCCTCACTAAATATGTGTTAAATGAATGAATTGGGTTCAAAATAGCTATTTCCTTTTTATCCACTAACAATTCCCATTTTACAATTAGACATAGTAACATTTACCAGTTACTAAGATCTTACCCTAATTACAATTACATAGATTTATCCTTATCTCAGGCACATCCTAAAAGTATAGTAGGCTGTTTCCCAGGGGATGTGATTAGGGTAAAAAATGTCTCTTAAATATCCTGCAAAATATGGTTATTATCAATTTCATTCACATAAATTTGAGAAATGAGAAGTGGTAATATTTCAAAGATTATTTCTTAATTCTATTCCAGCAGACATGGGGAAGATAGCCTGTGTTTCATCTGCCTCACTTAGTGTCCTTTATTTCATGGATCAACCAATCACTAGTGACAACTTAATCATTTCTTCCTGTCACTAATGTGAGTAGATAGATTCTATCAGTAGAAACTGGCTCAGGGGAAATGATTCAGAAAGGAAAAAAAAAAAAAAAACAACACCCAACTTTTAACAAATATCCAGTATGTGTTTTATTGAGTTTTTACTGATGAACAAAATTGCTAATTTGTATAATTACTGTCCTTTTGTGTAATGGGAGCTATATGTAGACGCTGATGATTTGCATGTCAATTCCTGAGGAAAATCTCTCAGAAGGATGCAGAAGTTACGGTGAATTTACAATGTCTTACTTGAAGTCATTTTCAAGAAAGCCTTTTTCTTCAACTTAAATGTAATTTATTTTCTGGAAGTAAACAGGAGTTTCTTTGTAACTGTATTCAGCATAGTAGTGGTACTGTACAGTAGTGGTACTGATCTATTCAAGAAGACTTTTACTACTGAGTACCTCATAGTAGCATGCTATCTTACTTATTGCATGAGTCCATTCTATAGAAAAGTATTTTACAAGAAGTCTTTCATCAAAGCCTTTTCTCTACGGGGGTAGATATAGGGAATACAACAATACAAGTTACAGTGTCAAGGATAAGGAAGAATAATTAGGGAATTACTGTGTGCTCAGTAGCTCAGTCATGTCTGACTCTTTACAGCCCTGTGGACTGTACCCTGCCAGACTCCTTGGTCCATGGGTCCAGAATACTGGAGTACATTTCCATTCCTTCTCCAAGGGATCTTCTTGACCCAGGGATTGAACCCACATCTCTTGTGTCTCCTGAATTGGCAGGCAGATTCTTTACCCATGAGCCACCTGGGAAGCCCATTTATTCCATATCCTCTATATAATTTTCCAGTTATGAGTAATGGCTTAAGTATTAATGAAATATATTATAAATTAATACTACCCAGCAATGAACATCAGTAACTAACCTATGTTTACATTGCACAAAAATGTATACACTTAAGTTTTACATCAAGTTGCTAATATCAAACATAGCACATCCTTCAGGAACCTCTTACTAAGACAAAAAGCCTGATTTAGGCACACTCAGTTTTGCTTTTTGATGAAAAGAAGGATTAATTTATTTGTTCCTTCCTGCTGCGTTTAGTCAACACAGCTTGCAGCCTAAAAAAATGAAAAATACACTTACATAATAGAGCTATCAAGTGATAAGAACATTTCTTTACTAATTCACAAAGACATTTTTAATGAATAGAATTAATGTCTTAAGACATTTTCTCCTCCACACAAGTAGATTAGCTTTAACATCCTACAGGAGACTTGGGCTTCCGCTTTTTCCAAGCTCATTAGACTGTAATGGTCCCTTATCATTGTTGGCATTGTCAGGGATTGGACAGAAGTCCAGTAAAGTTGTGCATTGATTAGATAAAAGCGTGAATATCCTCCCCACAGTTTCTGCATGTATAGTTGTGTGCCAGATCCTATAAGAAAGCAGAATAGCAGGAGTTAGATATTTTGTAAGCTTTGCATTTTAAGTAAGGACATGAGAAATGTTAACACTTTCAGCAGTTTTCAAAATTGTGGAGGCAAGGTAGTCCTCCCACCCCAAAACCCCAATTTGTTTCCTCTATAATCATTCTCCTCAGCAGTAGACAGAAGTAGGCTGGCATATTCTGAATTCACAAAATCAAGGGCATTCTTGTTCATTTCTGAGTTAATATTTTTGCATTAATTGATTGAATTAATCCTGAGAATAAAACAAAAATTTTTAATTTTATTATTATGGTTAAAGTTTGAATAGCACTTTTAGTGCTATCTCAAACTACAAGGAATGGAAACCAAATTCAAAGTAGTTTCATATGGAAAGGAGTTCAAGTGAAATATTCATTCAAGTTATAAAACTATAAGGAAGACTAGAGTGAAATAGCCACTGGGAATGACTGGAACCATGGATTTGCATGTTTCAGTATCTGTGTGCCTATCCTCTTTTTCCTACCTTCTCTCTCCCCTCCTCTACACCCTCTTACACCTCTCTCTCATTTGTTTTCAGTCTTAAATCAGTGTTTGCCACAAAGTAAAGAATTTGCCCTCCAGAAGCTCCCAACTTACCTTATATAATTTTGCAACTGCAGAGGAAAGATGCTTCTCTTTCAACTGTAGTTGGGTAATATTTAAAGGAAGAAACAAAGAACAAGAGAATAGAAATGGTCTCTGACTAGACACTTGAAATGCCTCCAGTTTAGTTCACTTCAGTCGCTCAGTCAGGTCCAACTCCTTGCGACCCCATGAATCACAGCACGCCAGGTACCCTGTCCATCACCAACTTCCGGAGCTCACTCAAACTCATGTCCTTTGAGTCAGTGATGCCATCCAGCCATCTCATCCTCTGTCATCCCCTTCTCCTCCTGCCCCCAATCCCTCCCAGCATCAGAGTTTTTTCCAATGAGTCAACTCTTTGCACGAGGTGGCCAAAGTACTGGAGTTTCAGCTTCAACATCAGTCCTTCCAATGAATACCCAGGACTGATCTCCTTTAGAATGGACTGGCTGGATCTCCTTGCAGTCCAAGGGACTCTCAAGAGTCTTCTTCAACACCACAGTTCAAAAGCATCAATTCTTTGGCACTCAGTTTTCTTCACAGTCCAACTCTCACATCCATACATGACCACTGGAAAAACCATAGCCTTGAGTAGACGGACCTTTATTGGCAAAGTAATGTCTCTGCTTTTCAATATACTATCTAGGTTGGTCATAACTTTCCTTCCAAGGAGTAAGCGTCTTTTAATTTTGTGGCTGCAGTCATCATCTGCAGTGATTTTGGAGCCCCAAAAATAAAGTCTGACACTGTTTCCACTGTTTCCCCATCTATTTCCCATGAAGTGATGCCTTAGGCCAGAACAAATATTGACAAACATAAAAACAAATGTACAGATCATGCTTTTATTCTGAGGGATAATCTTTTGTTAGTTTATAATCTTTAGGTGCTGCTTACAGGTCACCCATAAGAAAACTATGATCTCAAAATATACAGAAAAACACATTTTTTTAATTTAGGAAAAACTAATGACTTCATGAAGAAGCAATATATTGCTTTTAAAGAAGTGAACAGATGAATAACAAGATAATAAAGTATAAAAGAATTCCTCTAATTGAATTTGCTTGTTGGAAAAACTGCTAGAGATCTTAGTCATTTGTTCTTGACATGCCTTCCTTCTTACCCCATGCCCTGCCACACAAATTCATTAATCATTCTTCAGTCTATTGAGAAACATTAACAGGTTATGGGGTTCCAGAGGCCTAATGAAACCAAGGCTTGATATCAATCATGTGGAAGTTGCATACACAAGTAAAATCGGAGAAAACTAAGAGTTGCAGAATAATTCTGAGGGCTTCTAACCTTCCTAATCCCAGATTCTCTACTAAACATCTGACATTACCTCCTCAGGAAATAAATATGGCCAGTCAGATTATTGCCCAATGACGCTCCTATTTTAACTTAATTGCCATTAAAAAATATCTCCTTAGGTTTGAGAATATTACTGTTTATTCAATTTTAACTTTCCCATGTTACCTCCCCTAGAGACTACAGATTAGTAAAGGTAATAAATGGAAAATTAATGTAGGCTCTTTTTATAAATGATATATAGCCTGGATCATGTAGGAGTCTGTACAAGGTCTATTTTGAATATCAAAAGAGAAGACCAGATTCCTGGCATATAAACACCTGGGATCTCTCTTAATTCTTTTGAATATGCTACCTCAGATGAAAATTGGGAAGGGTTTTAATTTGAGAATAGACTGAAAGACACTGTAATAATGGAGCTCTTAAAACCTAAAGAAGGAAAGGTGTTGTGTTTTTGGTTTTTCCTCTTTCCATGAAAAGGTTAGGCCAGGACAGTGTTCAGGTGTCAAGTCATGGGGCCATCTTATGTGTCATAACATTTCCCATGAACCCTCAGGTAAGATTGATCCTTTTTATTTTAATCCAGGATTTAAGGAGACATTGTTATTAGATGAATCCTGGTTCTTACCAGTAACATTTAGTGAGGGGTTATTTTGTGGCAAGCGCTAAAATACTTAAAGGCAATCTAAAAACGAGATAGTGCAATCCTTTTTCAAAAAGGTTAATTTCTTAAAAAGTGAAGTAGACAAAACCAAAAAAAAAAAAAAAAGCATGATAAAGTAATACAAACATATACACGGTGCAGAAGGGGCACATCTGAGGAAATCAATTCTATATGTGGTGAAAAGAGAGGTCAGAAACTATAGAAGTTATTTTTGAGCTGACTTCAAAGATAAGTAGGCATTCGTCAGAGAGGCTCGGGAAAGCATTCCAGGCTAAGTGAGCAGAATCAGAAGATGTGTGAATTATTCAGGTGCATTAGGGGAATGGTCAGCAGTTCTTAATGGCTGGTATGTAGGATAAAGGTCAAGATCCATAGGTCTTGTACCATGTCAGGATCCTGGATTATTTGTCCCTTGTGGAAAAAAGTTGGGCTTCCCAGGTGACGCAGTCGTCAAAAATCTGCCTGCTAATGCAGAAGACGCAAGAGATGTACGTTCAATCCCTGGGTCTGGAAGATCCTCTGGAGAAAGAAATGGCACCCCACTCCAGTATTCTTGCCTGGAAAACACCATGGGCAGAGGAGCCTGGCAGGCTCCAGTCCATGGAGTCCAAACAGTCAGATACCACTGAGCACTAGCACTCTCTCAAAATGGGAAAAAATAAGCTTATTAACATTTTCGTTTTCTTAAAGACCACCTGAAAGCAGTTTGGAAGATTGACTAGAAATGGCAATAATGGAAACAAGAAGAATGTTGTGAGGCAATTGTACTAGTCTAGGTGTGACAGTGATTTGGTCTGTATAATACTGAAATCCAGGGATAGGAGGTGAGGCCTATTTACCTGAAAATACTGTGTTAGCATTTTTTTAATTGTCAATGATGTGGAATTGTCTAGTGTATTGTTATAATTTCCATTTCTTTGTTTATTATTAATGGCCATTTGTATTCTTTGTTATTTTCCTCATATTCCATGGCTTTGTTGTTGTTCTTTAGTTGGGGCAGTGTTTGACAGAGCTGCCAGCTATCCTCACTATTGTCTTTCCTTTTTAAGTTGAGAGTAAATCCGCACATTTTATCTGGGCACATTGTCACTGATGTAATAACAAGTTCCAGCATCTTATATCTGCTTTCTGGCTAGTGAGATGTGAGCAGTATTGATGTACACAACATCTGGGGAGTGTCCATAAAGAGAAAGAGGGAAGGATCATGTCTACTCCCCTTCTTCCTTTTTGCCAGCTGGAATAGGACATGGTGGCAGAAACTGGAACAGCCATTTCAGCTCACAAAGTGGAAGATGCAAATTAAGAATAACAGAACCACAACTAGAAGGAACATGGTGCTTACCACTACCAAATTTGTTATAAATATGAAAAAATTTCTCCATTTTGTCCTTTTTCTTTTACATTTAAGAATTTTTTTCCAGCAGTTAAGACTGAAAAACTATTTCTTCTAGAAGATATTATAATTTTTCTTCTTAGATGACTATTTTTTCTCTTGGCTCTTCTTTTCTCATCCTTAAAATACATGTATTCTTAAAGTTCTATCCTTGAATACCTTCTTGTTTAAAAATTTCTTTTCCTGAATCTTTATCTACATATGCAATTTTTTATATTATTATTACTGGGGCATGTCTGAACCTCAGGTGCAATTCTCTATCTTCAGTCACTCTTCTGGAGCGTTAGACCATTGACTGTCTACTAGCCATTTCTGCAACAATGTATTACTGGGACTTTGAGCTTAGCATGTCCAATATCATGTTTGTTGTCCTTTTCCCAATCACATCCTTCTCCTTATACCCCAGTTTTCACCAATGGTACCAATATTCTCTAAGTACCAAGACTTAAAACCCTGGAGTAATTTCATTCTCTTTATTTATTCCTTATACCCAGGCAGTCATCAAATCCTATGTATTCTGTCTCTGGATGATTTCTCTGCTTCTTTGATAGTCTACTGCAATTCATGCTCAAAATGTGTTTCCTCCTTGGCTAGATAACTGTTTTTTAAAAATAGTTATCAATTTACCTTGACTTCCCATAAGTCTAGCACATGAATGGCAAATTTTTTTCTGTAAATGGTCACATAGTAAATATTTTTGACTTGAGAGCCCTATAGTCTCTGTTGTAACTACTTGACTCTGTCCTTATAGTGTGAAAGCAGCCACAAACAGTTCTTAAATGAATGGGTATTGTTGTGTTCCAGTTAAACTTTGTTTATAAAAAAGGTGGTGGGTTGGGTTGGCCCTGAAGTAATAGTTTGTCAACCACTGGTCTAGACCAGTTTACAAGAGGACAATTCCTGGATCTCAGATAGCATCTAATTTAGACAAATAAGGAGACAACACATAAAGAAGGAAGAAAATAAATGATCAAGATTATGACCCATTTCATTGCTATAGTAAATGTTATGAAACCAATGAAATAAGAATTCTCTCTAGATTGCATGACAAGGGAAGGTTTTCTGAGGTGATGTTTGAACTGAAACCTAAATAATGTACACACTCAGAGGAAGGTATATCCAAACAGAGATGGAAATGATACAAAAGTTTATACTGTGAAGGAGATTGGTTTATTTAAGGAGAATGTTAGTAGGAGAAGAGCTAAGAGAGATTTCTGGTATTGGAGGGAACCTCATGAAGGCCTTCTACACAGGCTACAAAGGCCTCTTCATTGAAGCCTTTAACTCATTCCTTTATTCAAAAAATAATACCTCAACATCTATTCTGCCATAGTAAGCTAAGCGAAAGATTTTAGTGTCTATGATAGCTGTATTTTCAGGGAAGGCATGGGTTAAGTCTTCATTAGGTAAGTCTTAAATGAAGAAGGCATCAACAGAGTGATATCAGAATGTTTCCTCTGGGATGTGTTATTTTTATTATTAGCTATTCGATGATGCTGTTGAAATGGTGTGCACTAGAGTTATCTGGGAATCATTAACATTTCAGAAGACTAAAACAGCATTGAAAATGACGACAAATAACAATACAAATTTTGAAAGCGGCAAGGACAAAATCAGCAAACCTAGAAACTGCTCATATTGGTATTGGCTGGGAAGGACATGGATCATTGTAGTGTAGTAGACAATAAGGTTGCAAAGACAAATAAATGAAGACAAATACTCCTCTGACTTTGAGGAGTTTAAAAGGGATAATGTTTGAAGGATGAGTTAGGACCAAATTTGTGGAGAGTATTGAAAAGCAAGGTAAGCTTGGACTTTATTCAGTGGGCAATTGGGAATCTGTGAAGAGTTTTGAACAAGAGACTAGCAAGATGGTAGTTGTTCTTTGGGAAGATTAATCCAGCAGAAGGTAAATCAGAGGGAGGAAAAGGGAGAGGGAGAAAAGACACAGAACTTGGGGAGTAAATTAGAATGTTAATTCCTTTTATTATCCTATGTGTTCAAATAAATACCTAGTTAAATTATTACTGTCTTCTTTTACAAAAATGAAAATATTTTAAAAATATATTGTAGGCAGCTGTGAAATTCATGTTAAAATGGAAATAAATTTTCTCATACTGTCTCATTTTTTGTTGTGAGTGTATTTATTGATTAGTACCTTCTAACCAGGTACTTAATCTAACAGATCACTACTGTTTTTCAGCTCTCCTGTCAGGCACTGTCCTATGGGCTTGACAACTTTTTCACTGATACTTTTCATAACCCTATAAGGAAAGAATTTTCACCTCTTTTCTATAGGTCTATAGAAATTTAGGTCTATAATAATTGTATAACCCACTGGACTTCGCCCAGCTAAGGACTTAAACCCAATTCTGTTTCACTCCAGAGCCTGTGCCTTTGCTGTTAGGCACTTTACTGTTGAATTTCATACAAGTGGTAATTTGTTCTCCAGCAATTCATATTAAAAATTAGCTTTTTTAGTAGTATGTCACTAACAGCTCTGGGAACGAGTCAGACTATTTGGTTATTATTATTATTTTATTGTTTCTTATTGTCTTCAAATTTGATTTGAAAATAAAATTGATTTTCTCTTTACTCTTGAGACTGTGAAGTTTTAGCACATAAGTGAGGCATGCCATTGCATTTAGAAATGTAGAAACTATATCAGTGTCTGCCAATTTATATAAATAGAGCCTGCAAGTCTCACTGACATTAAACAGTGGTCAGATTTCATGGCTCGGTTCTTGAGGAGATTATGGGTGCCTTTTTCTGCAGAGCATGAAGGTTATATTTAGAACTGGTGTTTATTTCACTGTTACGAGTCTTTTTTAAAATAAATTTTTGTACTGAAAAACCTTTCTAGGTTGAATTTAAGGAGAATAATACATGGTGAAAAATAAAAACATTCAAAGAAAAATCTGTGAATGCAAATAGACTTTTTTTTTAAATAACTCTTTATGTTGTAGGTATGAAAACATTCTTGGACTTGTTCTGAAAGAAAAAGCATAATGTTATGGATTGCAGATGACTTAAAGCTTTCATTCACCTCGTCCCTTGTTGTGGGTATCCTTTGAAGCCATGCCATACATAAGAAGTGATAGCCAAATTAATGCCTTAACTCCTAGGCAAGCTACAACTTTCTCAAAGCAAGGCTCCTCTGATAAGTCAGACACAGAAGCTTCCCACTCCCTACCCACTGTATTTAGAACATTTTAGTCTTGAAACAGACTCCAGATCCCCTTGCTGTATCAGTCTTATGGAATTGGGGATACCCATGGGACTTCCCTGGTGGCTCAGACGGTGAAGCGTCTGCCTGCAATGCGGGAGACCAGGGTTCGATTCCTGAGTCGGGAAGATCCCCTGGAGAAGGAAATGGCAATCTACTCCAGCACTCTTGTCTGGAAAAATCCCATGGACAGAGGAGCCTGATAGGCTACAGTCCATGGGGTCGTAAAGAGTTGGACACGACTGAGCGACTTCACTTTCACTTCACGCATCCACAGGCAGACACAAACAGGGAGGGCCTGTGTGTGTGACCTTGCCTCTCTCTACCAGAAATACTTTTATGGTTGCTTCCCATCAGGGAAATTAAAAAGTAAGATAAATGGCACAAAATAAGGTCTAAATCTTCTTAGCAAACAACAAAACAAAGGGTAAGAAAGGCTTCCATATGGTTGCCTTTGTCCTCAGTTGGGCTTCCCTGGTGGCGCAGATGGTAAAGAATCTGTCTGCAATGTGGGAGACCTGGTTCAATCGATCCGTGGGTTGGGAAGATCCCTTGGAGGAAGGCATGGCAACCCGCTCTAGTATTCTTGCCTGGAGAATCCCCATGGACATAAGAGCCTGGGGGGCTACAGTCCGTGGGGTTGCAGAGTGTGACGCAACTGAGCGACTAAGCACCCACACCAGATGTGGTAACACTCCTCAATTGGAAAGCCTAGTGACTGGCAAAGGCTCTAACCAATTCCACTGCTGGCTCTGCTTGGCTTAGGAGTTAGTAAGGAGATGGACGTAGGGTTGGAAGAAGACTCTTTAATATCCACCTGCTGCTACTGCTAAGTCACTTCAGTCATGTCCGACTCTGTGCGACCCGGTAGATGGCAGCCCACCAGGCTCCTCAGTCCCCGGGATTCTCCAGGCAAAAACACTGGAGTGGGTTGCCATTTCCTTCTCCAATGCATGAAAGTGAAAAGTGAAAGTGAAGTCGCTCAGTCCTGTCCGACTCTTAGCGACCCCACGGACTGCAGCCTACCAGGCTCCTCCATCCACGGGATTTTCCAGGCAAGAGGACTGGAGTGGGGTGCCACTGGTTTCTCCTCTAGGTGGGGGAAAAGGCCTAAGTCCCTTCTCACTATCAGTCAGTTCAGTTCAGTTCAGTCACTCAGTGGAGTCTGACTCTTTGCGACCCCATGAATCACAGCACGCCAGGCCTCCCTGTCCATCACCAACTCCCGGACTTCACTCAGACTCACATCCATCGAGTCAGTGATGCCATCCAGCCATCCCATCCTCTGTCATCCCCTTCTCCTCCTGCCCCCAATCCCTCCCAGCATCAGAGTCTTTTTCAATGAGTCAACTCTTTGCATGAGGTGGTCAAAGTACTGGAGCTTCAGCGTCAGCATCATTCCCTCCAAAGAAATCCCAGGGCTGATCTTCAGAATGGAATGGTTGGATCTCCTTTCAGTCCAAGGGACTCTCAAGAGTCTTCTCCAACACCACAGTTCAAAAGCATCAATTCTTTGGCGCTCAGCCTTCTTCACAGTCCAACTCTCACATCCATACATGACCACTGGAAAAACCATAGCCTTGAGTAGACGGACCTTTGTTGGCAAAGTAATGTCTCTGCTTTTCAATATGCTGTCTAGGTTGGTCACAACTTTTCTTCCAAGGAGTAAGCGTCTTTTAATTTCATGGCTGCAGTCACCATCTGCAGTGATTTTGGAGCCCAAAAAAATAAAGCCTGACACTGTTTCCCCATCTATTTCCCATGAAGTGATGGGACCAGATGCCATGATCTTTGTTTTCTGAATGTTGAGCTTTAAGCCAACTTTTCCACTCTCTTCTTTCACTTTTATCAAAAGACTTTTTAGTTCCTCTTCACTTTCTGTCATAACCTCATCTGCATATCTGAGGTTATTGATATTTCTCCCGGCAATCTTGATTCCAGCTTGTGCTTCTTCCACTATAGGCAGAGGCATTTTGTATTTTTAAGGCTGAAACCTGAACCAAAGGGAAGAATGGCCCCTGTTACAGAACTGTACTCATTTGAAGCATGGTGAGAGTCATCTTAAAAATTAGGCTCAACATAAAAAACAGTCAAAACATATAATGTCTATATCCTTATATTTTACCTATTTAAGTGATAATGCACAAAATAATTAAGAAAAATAGGAAAAATTTGAGTAAAATGGAGTAATTTTGTCACTTAACCATTGAAGACACAACAAAATTAATGCAGAAATTATTAATAATTTATAGCCAACCATGTATATTAGACACAAATAGTTAAATAATTAAAGGTGATAGCCATCAATATTGCTAATGATAGTAGTTACCGTATATTGGACACACAGTGCCAAGCCCCTAGTTAAGGCTTTTACTTGCTTTATTTCAGTTAATTCTAGAAAATCATATACCATAGCAATTGCTAGAATTCCTTTTTTACAGTGGGAAAAATAGAGGCTTACAAGGTTAAAAAACTTAACCATACATCAACATGAATCCACCACAGGATGTATGGCAAAACCAATACAATATTGTAAAGTAATTAACCTCCAATTAAAATAAATAAATTTATTTTTAAAAAATCACAAAAGAAAAGAAAAAAAAACTTAACCAAAAGTACACAGCACACAATGAATGTAGGAGTGAAGGCCAATGAATGTGTTTCCACACTAATATCAGCTAGTTTGAGTTATTTAACACATTAATCAGACCTGAATAAGTTCAGCAAAAGGTGTAAAGGTGAGAAGTGTCTGTGAAAATTAATTCTGAGAATATTTAATAAGAGAGAAGACAAACACTCCATTGCTTAACTTCAGATTATTTCCTAAGAAATCTTCCTGTGAGGAAAACTTTCTTGAACTCTCTTTCTATGCTTAAATTTGAGGAAAGTTCACATATTTGAAGAGTCTAATGTAAAGCTTCAACTACTATAGGTGCAATTTGGAGTAATTTCTGGAGATATTCATGATATTCACAATGATACGAAACAAGATAAAAAATTTATGTCAAAGCAACTCTTTCTAGGTTTTCAGAGATAAGCTTTTAGATGAATTCAATATGGTTGAGCCAACAGGACTCCCAGCAAAGCAAATTAAATTTCATTAGGTCTTTTCAGATCTCAGGACAAGTGAAAATTCTGGATGAACCTGGTCTCATGCGATATCATGCTTCATGGCCCAGCATCAAGGAAATGATCAATCAGCACTTTGGGCATAAAATTTAAATCTGCATGGTTACAGACAAAGTGATCTTTCCATAGAAGTTTCTGATTTATGTATAGAAGCTATACATTTCTTCCAAGTGAATGTAGCTTATATCAACTATCTGAATGACTGGGGCTTCAAGGAATTCATCATCACTAGCTCCTAACATACTTCTGGCAGAATCCTAAGTGACAGCTGCAGATATGACCAACACTCCAGTAATTCTTATCATGTCTGCCCAGTCAAAGCATCACGCTTTTGTTTCAAGTATCTGTTGGCACGGTTATTTTTTATTATGGAATGTTTAAAAGACAATAGTAGTAGTAGTAGCAATAGATGTTTTAAATGACTGAAGATACATTATCCCAACTATGAAAGGCATTTTGTAATTTAAAAATAATATTTAAGCATAACTGACTAAATTTTAAACTACAACATATAGTATGATTCTTCTTCCATTCTGCTCAGTAAATATTAAGTGAGAAAGATATGATAGTGACAGCACGATAATAGATAAGGTCCCCATCATATGGAGCTTATAACAAAGGGGGAGACAGACAAAAAACTAGCAAAATAAATAAGCACACTAATTAATTAGTGATATAATTGAAAATTATGATAAATATAGTACAACTTAAAAATGGTGATGTGATAGAAAACAGAAAACTGAGTTCTTACCACTCTTGACAATATGATCAGAAGCCACTTTGATAATGTGACATTTTAGGTTGCTAACAGCCTAAGTACACAAAATGGTGAATTGAAGAGGCTCAAAGGCACATAAGAGTTTGTCTTTCTCAAGGAACAGAAAAGGGATCATTGTGGCTGAGAGTGAGAGTGATAACACTGGAGATGTAGCAGAAACTGGATCATACTGGCTTGTAGAACAGTTTAACTTAAGTTTTGATGTTACTAAACAAGATTTCAATCCACATGAATGAGAACCATCAACCAGTTTTGAAGGATATTGAGGATTTGGTTGACATTTTCAATATCAGCCTGCTTCCAAGAGTAGAACAAAGTTGCAACGACACAAAAGTTACTTTAGGAGTCTAGTCAAGACATCATGAGGGTTGGGCTGGAATAATGATAAAGACGATGGAAAGAAAAGGATAAATCCTAGCTACATTTTTAGCAGAACTGGTAGGCTCTTCTGATGATTAGATGGGGGAGGTAAAGGAAAGAAAATGAATCCTTGGATTTTGGCTTGATAAACTAGGTGATAATGGGACCATTCACATGAATGGGGAACGTTCCCAGAGGAATAAAACATGAGTTCTGTTTTGGACGTTTCAGATTGTGATGTTTATTACACATAAAATGTCAAGTAAGCACCTTGACATACAAATCTTGAGCTGAGAGAGCATATCTGAGCATCACACAAAACATCAGAAGATGCCATGAAAAAACGATTCCCAATAATTCACTCTTTAGAGATCTCATGAAGCAAACATTCCTCTATTCATGTTCTGAGATAACACCTTAGGGGAAGAACTGAGGAAAGAAAATCACCATCCAAGAAAATGTGCTAATCCTAGGAAGTCTAATTACCTTAGCTTAATTATTACCTAAGTTATGATCAATGTAAATGATGCTGAGTTAATTTTTCCCTGCTAAATGGTGTTTGAGAGCCTTTGTAGAAGTATATAGATAATCTATAAGAAAGAAAAGGGTTGTGTTTTTTTTAATATCCAGATTGTAGTATCAGTTGAATTTGCAACCTCACTCTACATTATAGAAAAATTACTCCAGTTGAGGAAACTTCTTTCATAAATCACTTCTCTTGATGAAATATAGTTATCACTTAGGCACTCATAGCATAGAAGAAGGCATTGAGCAGAGTGGAAGAGTGAAACAAAAATGGGTGCACCTGATTGTGACACCACCTTGATTTTGACACTCCAAGATGGTTAGAACTACATGATATATTCATTCTTAACAAGTTGCACTATTGATCTTCATTCAGCATATACAGAGAGTCTAGTAAATGCAGTTTTTCTAGGTTTGCACAAACATCATGGAGCTTCAGTTATTTCAAATTAGAATCTGAGTGTTCTTGTGAAACAGAAAACTCCTTAGGCTGTTGTATCACATGTTCAAAATATCTGGACTTTCCACTTTAGTAAAAAATTCTCAAGCCTATTTCTATTTTATCTGGATTTTAAATACCATGTCAAAGCAAGTGCTTTCTGGCTGGGAATGTATAGCTGTGCATTTTATAGAGTGTGTATTCTTATAGCTATTCATTGAGCTCTTAAGTAACCTCTAATTTCCCCTAAAGTCAGGGAAAAGACAAAGGTGCCCACTCTCACCACTACTATTCAACATAGTTTTGGAAGTTTTAGCCATAGCAGTCAGACAAGAAAAAGAAATAAAAGGAATCCAGATTAGAAGAGAAGTAAAACTCTCACTGTTTGCAGATGACATGATCCTCTACATAGAAAACCCTAAACACTCCATCAGAAAATTACTAGAGCTAATCAATAAATATAGTAAAGTTGCAGGGTATAAAATTAACACAGAGAAATCCCTTGCATTCCTATACACTAACAATGGGAAAACAGAAAGAGAGAAATTAAGGAAATAATTCCATTCACCATTGCAATGAAAAGAATAAGATACTTAGGAGTAAACCTACCTAAAGAAACATATATATATAACTATGAAACACTGATGAAAGAAATTAAAGATGACACAAATAGATGGAGAAATATACCATGTTTGTGGATTGGAAGAATCAATATAGTGAAAGTGAGTTTACAACCCAAAGCAATCTATAGATTCAATGCAATCCCTATCAAGCTACCAATGGTATTTGACAGAGAACTAAAACAAATAATTTCACAATTTGTATGGAAATACAAAAAAATCTCAAATAGCCAAAGCAATCTTGAGAAAGAAGAATGGAACTGGAGGAATAGACCTGCCTCACTTCAGACTATACTAAAAAGCAACAGTCATCAAGACAGTATGGTACTGGCACAAAGACAGAAATACAGATCAATGGAACAAAATAGAAAGCCCAGAGATAAACCCATGCACCTATGGACACCTTATCTTTGACAAAGGAGGCAAGAGTATACAATGGAGAAAAGGCAATGTCTTTAACAAGTGGTGCAGGGAAAACTGGTTAACCACTTGCAAAAGAATGAAACTAGAATACTTTCTAACACCATACACAAAAATAAACTCAAAATGGATTAAAGACTAGAAGCTATATAACTCCTAGAGGAAAACATAGGCAAAACACTCTCTGATGTAAATCATAGAGGATCCTCTATGACCCACCTCCCAGAGTAATGGAAATAAAAGCAAAAATAAATGGGACCTAATTAAACTTAAAAGCTTTTGCACAATGAAGGAAACTATAAGCAAGGTGAAAAGACAGCCTTCAGAATTGGAGAAAACAATAGCAAATGAAACAACTGACAAGAATTAATCTCAAAAATATACAAGCAGCTCATGCGGCTCAATTCCAGAAAAATAAATGACCCAATCAAAAAAATGGGCCAAAGAACTAAACAGACCTTTCTCCAAAGAAGACATACAGATGACTAACAAACAGATGAAAAGATGCTCAACATCACTCATTATCAAAGAAATGCAAATCAAAACCGCAATGAAGTGCCATCTCACACCGGTCAGAAAGGCTGCTATCAAAAAGTCTACAAACAATAAATGCTGGAGAGGGTGTGGAGAGAAAGAAACCCTCTTACACTGTTGGTGGGAATGCAAACTAGGCCAGCCACTATGGGGAACAGTGTGGAGAGTCCTTAAAAAACTGGAAATAGGACTGCCATATGACCCAGCAATCCCGCTACTGGGCATACACACCGAAGAAACTAGAATTAAAAGAGACACGTGTACCCCAGTGTTCATTGCAGCACTGTTTACAATAGCTAGGACATGGAAGCAACCTAGATGCCCATTGTCAGATGAATGGATAAGAAAGCTGTGGTATATATACACAATGGAATATTACTCAGATATTAAAAAGAATGCATTTGAATCACTTTTAATGAGGTGGAAGAAACTGGAGCCTATTATACAGAGTGAATTAAGTCAGAAAGCAAAACACCAATGCAGTATATTAATGCATATATATGGAATTTAGAAAGATGGTAATGATGACCCTATATGTGAGACAGAAAAAGAGACACAGATGTAAAGAACAGGCTTTTGGTCTCTGTGGGAGAAGGCGAGGGTGGGATGATTTGAGAAAATAGCATTGAAACATGTATTTTATCATATGCAGAATAGATCGCCAGTCCAGGTTTGATGCATGAGACAGGATATTCAGGGCTGGTGCGCTGGGATGACCCTGAGGGGTGGGATGGGGAGGGAGGTGGGAGGGGGTTTCACGATGGGGAACACATGTACACCCATGGCTGATTCATGTCAATGTATGGCAAAAACCACTACAATATTGTAAAGTAATTAGCCTCCAATTAAAATGAATAAATGTTTTAAAAAGTACATTACAAACTTAAAACTCATTTAATTCTTACAACAGCCAACAACCACATGAAGTGGATAATACTTATACTCATGTTGCAGTGCAGATGATAATGCCAAAGCTGATACAGACAAAACCCAAATTCAAGCAAATTTTGATGTCAATATTGGCAGATAAATCCAGGTCTTTCTGACTCCAAAGCCCGACAGACTTCACTGAAGGAAATATTATGAGGCCAATTTGGGAATTTATTGAAGGGAATAGCAGATAAAGAAATTTTAGA